>NW_017306852.1:48282-113266 GCF_000935625.1 Nanorana parkeri | reverse complement strand
CGTAAAAAAAAAAAAAAAAAAAAAAGCTGCAAAGCAAAGCAATTTTTATTTATGGATTGTAATGCAGGTATAATGTTTTCAATGGGGGCATGCACACAGGTGTATAAACATGCACTATGTTCAGATCTGTAACACAAAATTGAAACATTTTATGCGCTTATGTGTGTAAACACGTTTATGCGAAACTCACGTACGCACATAATTGAGGTTCAAACAAGAAAATCAAATTGAAAACAGAGCAGAAGGGATGGAATGAGGTTTTTATGAATTTAAATGCATTTAAAAGAATCTAATTCCAAACGTTTTACTGATTATTAAGCTGGAACATTTTGGCCTGAAGAAACATGCATATATGATCAGTAAATTCGTTATGGCCATGTGCATGCAGCCTTATGTAGTAAACATATGGAAGATTGTATTAAATGCAGCACAATGTTGTGGTACTGAATACATACAGACACAAACTAAGTGGACAACTACAGTATACAGTACCAAGCAGAACCCATTTCTTTCAGAACATTTGTTTGTATCATGGATTTAACAAGATGTTGCAAATGTTTTGTCCAATGCTGACTCAATAGCATCACGCTATAAATACATGTCTGAGACATACAATTATACTCCGAATCTTCCATTCCAGGATTTATACTGTCAACTATCACAGCAGAAATCAAGATCTGTCAGACCAAGCAATGTTTTGTCCACTCTTCAGTGGTCTAGCCTTGTTGCTCTTGTGGCCACTGTAACCTCATTTATTTGTTCTTAGCCGACTGCTAACAAAATTAAACCCAAATGTGGTTTCTGCTGCTACAGTCAATCCTCTTCCAAGGTTTGACGTGTTGTCTTTTTGGAGATGCCCATTCACTGCTATGAAGAGTGGTTACTGAGAACATTTTAACTTCCTATGAGCTTCATCAAGTATGGTCCTTGTCCTCCATATTCTCCTATTAACAAGGTGTTGCTGCTTACAACACTACTTTGATGTTTTCTTGTTTCTTAAATAATAATCAGTACACTCTAGTGGTTATAGAGCATTAAAATACAATTAAAATCGAAAGGTTTCAGCAGTTTCTGAAAAGCTGCAACTACCATGTCTAGAACCAACAATCCTCCCACAGTCAAAGGTACTTAGATCTTAAAACAATCCTTCCACAGTCAAAGATACATACATTTTTTCTCATTCTACCATTACATCTGACAGACAGTTAGAGTGCAACTAACAGCACACATTTCTTAATATTTTGCAAATGTGTCAGTTCTGCCTCCAGCTTGTAGAAATAACAGGCTTACCTACCTGTCATATCAAAATCAGCCACTAGATGGAGCTGAAATAAAATATCTTGCTTATTGCAGATTCAGGACTGCTTTTTCTTTAATAAACTCCCAAGTAGAAAGAAGCAAGAGCATTTTGGGAGTTCAGCCTCCATTTTAGGAGAAGAAAATCCATAACCATCTGCAGCTTGTGTCTGGAGGAAAGAGTCCAAATCCCTCTTAGGCAGCATCACTGGTATTTCCTATGTAATTGTGAGCTGACACTATATTTACTTGTTTTGTATACTGATTGTATGTTTCTATGTTCTTTCACCAGTTTTACCCCACCCTATTTTGTTAATAAAGCATCAAGATTTCAGTCAGTCTAGCTTATTGCAGAATTGGACGGTTTAGCTGCATGTCGAGCTATACAGGCCACAGGGCATATATAACGGGGGCAGAACAGTGACTGTAAAATATTTAATTTATAATACAGGGCAGAAAATTATGATGTCACAGATAGGGATAGACTGACAACAATCAATATATCTGACAGCTGTTAGTGTTTGGATGAGGATTTCAATAAAAGTAGGGTAATCTGGTGTATACCAATCCAAATATGTATACCAATCCAGATGAGGAAATGTAGGAATAGCTAAAGGAAAAGGTAAAATCTGTCCTGTGAATTGGTAAGTATAGTAGATACTCATATGACAAATGTTATTATAATACGTATTTATAATCATAAACAATGCATTTCCCCTTACAACCAATGTTCCACTCAGGACAAATCCAACTTATTCTTAATCAGTTTCTGTGGTTTTTGTGTTCACTTTTCAAGCAACGCTTTTTATAACATACATTTCTTGTTCAGCTAATTAATCCTGGTAGGGGATATAAGGTACAGAGCTGCATAAAGCTGAGAACTTTATTTTGTGGATAGCCACAGGTCTGCTTTCAATGCACCTTGTAAGCTTAGGGATACATTTGATATGGTAGGAAGGAAAGGGGGGAGGGAAAGGGGTGGGGGTTACTGGGAGTCTTTTCGTACTTTTTGCCTTTAAATATTGTTACTTATTATTAGGTGACAGGTCTTCACTGCAGGTAAGTGGTTTTCTGGGCAGAATAAATGTATATAACACATTTAACTATACCTAGTCCCTAAGGTTTAGCTCTTTTCTCAAGTCTTTGGTCATAATTTCCCTGAATTTATACTTCCAGGGTGGCTTTTTTTACACCATAGGGAGAACAGGTAAAAATGCAGCACTAATGACTTTTTTTGGATCATTTTTGTTTTTAGTGCACCGGTCCTGGAGATACTGCAATACCAGGTCGATGCGTGGAGTGGACAGAGCAAGCTCTTCTTCTATCTCCCTGTTCTAAAAATCCATTTAATATATGGTCCCCATATAGGGGACGTATCAGATATTAAACTGATAAGAACAGATACTGCACTTGATCTTAGCCGAAAGGCAGAGAAGCGATAGGTTTTTTTTTTTTTTTTCTAACGTTATGTTTGAATAACCTTTTAGGGGTGCTTAGCAAATTTACAGATAACTGAAATAATTACTAATTTTGAACTTCCATTGCTCAAATTACTAAATCCATTGTGGATAAAAGGAACAATTTTATTTTTCACTTACAGCAGTATGAAAGTTACAAAGAAAGATAGAAATACATTTTTAAAAGGGTATTTCCACTTTTGCAGTTCAATTTAAGAAAAGTCCATTGTAGGTTTGTTATGTATTCCCATTCACACAGCATACAAATAGTTAAAAAAAAAATAGTTCTTACCTTTAGATGTTTCTTTGGGCCTTTGGCAGACTGCAAGATACTCGGAACAATTTTAAATTGAGTCTATCCCCACACAACGTGGAGACAGAATTAGTTTCTGCTCATAATTATGCAATGTAAAAGCTAGGCTTCTAGGCCTTTAACCCTTTCTTACGGCATGCAGTGTTCAAATCTAGTTTACAACTGATGATGATATCTGCCAGCAGAGTTATGGTAAACATCAACTCTCCAGCCCCATCCTAGAATTTACAGAGAATGGAAAACATTCCATTTTGGAGTTTTCAGCAAAAAGTAAGGAAAGTTATGCTATATCAATGGCAATATTATTCCAATTACATTATTTGGTTGAAAAAGTGGAAATACACTTTAAATCTTCTAAGTTTAAGCACTGAAAGTAGAAAAAAGAATAAAAGCCAGTTGCAGGTTTCAAAAATGTTATTCAAGTGTATGTGTGAGCAAAATCTAAAACAAAAATACATATTCTGTACACCTATTGAAAAAATGCACACTTCCTCATGTTATATCTCTTTAAAACCAATGCATGTAATGAAACAATACCCCACAATCCTGCCAGAAATGCATTCAGCAGCGTTGTCAACTCTGCCTAAGTTCTCTCCTGCTGAACTACAGAATACATCCCCTCTCTTCATCCCCTCCCATACCAACTGTATGCTGTTTCACCCCCTCTACTGCTATTTTATTGCAGAAAAGGCAGTGGTGTGATCCTACTACAGGAAATTAGGAGATGACTACATTCCTGGCAGCATCATCAGGGTTTTTTCAGTAAAAAAAGGCGTAACACGAGGAAATGTGCATGTATCGAAGATGTGCTTTTTTTAATTTAACCACACTTACATTTTAATTTAGCTTACAGCTATATAACAGCTGGAAAGAAAAATTGCAGCAGCTAAGGTTTAAAATATGTAAACCCAATAACTAAAGTCCTATAAAAGCTTTAACAGGGTAATATAATTTTAAAAGTAATTTTCATTCACTTTAAATCTGCAGCTTTCAATAAATAATAAAGGGTGGTCCTCCAATGAAAGTCTTTGTTATCAAAAGTCAATTGTAATCCTGCATTTTCTACCTGTCACATTGTCTTCTGAAGAAGACTACAAGTGGCTACTACATAGGTGTGGTCCACTGTTGTCACCATCAGGAAACCCATCCTGAGAAATGCCAGACAGCCTTCATTGAATTAAATCCAACTAGGCAGAAGTGGCTACAGAGAGGCTTCAGGAGATCAACAGCACTGAGATCCAAGAATGAAAAATAGCAATGGCTTAAGATGCACTATGCTCTATAAAAAGAAATTACATTTAGTTAAGGTTGACATCTACTTTAAGAAAAATCTCCCAGCTCTATCATTACATAAACAACTGCTGTCAGGTATAAAATGCAGTACCTAGTGGTGCACACACATATCTGCAGCAGCAGCCTCCAAGTCCTGATACTAAGCTTCATTTGAATGGGCTACCTGCTGCACTGAAAACATGCCTATCCCCTTTTTTTTTTAGCAATTGCATTGCACCTAATGGTGCAATGCAATGTGGTGCAATACAATGCCCATGCGATGGCTAGGTGCATTGGGGTACTAATGAGACCGGAGCACACCTAACACTGCAACACATAACAAAGGTGTTAATGGAAACTAACAACTTCCTGGCAGTGTCGAAGCAGGCCACCCTTTCTCTTCTCCCACACATTCCTTGGCTTATCACATTCCTGTTGTCTGCCTTGCAAACCAATAAGAAAGTGTGGGAGACGGACGAGCAGAAGAGGCCGAACAGCATTGACCCCAGGAATTGCCAGAGCCTGGCCCAAATTATAGGCATAGCAGCAAGTCTAGGAAGCTGCTGCAGGTATGTGCATGTGCCTCTAGGCCAGGGGTAGGCAAACTCCAGTCCCCCAGCTGTGGTGAAACTACAAATCCCATGATGTTTAACTCGTTGGAAGTCATGCCTGTGGCTGTGAGAATCTTGCAATGCCTCAAGGGATTTGTAGTTAGACAACAGCTGGAGGGCCAGAGTTTGCCCACCCCTGCTCTAGGCACTGAACGTTATACCTACAGCAGTTTATTTTTTAATGACAGCGTTACTTTAAGTAGGAAAGGCTGAAAACTGGTGAAACTACAGGACATAATGCAGGACAGTAAAACTAGCAGTTTCTGGGAATCTGTTTGAAGCTCTTACCAATAACTATGATAATAAAACAACCAAGAGGCCTGCATCCAGGAACAGGCTTTTATTTTATCATGTCTGTGGTTTGCGTACAAAAGAGGATTTGTTATAATGTTTTTTGCAGAGAAAAGAAAAACAAAACTGTGAGCTTAAATATAAAATTCATTTCAGTACAGCGCTGCATGACGGAATAAATGTCAGTCAAAGTACCGCAGCGCTGAATACTGAAAAATGGCCTGGATGGGAAGGGGGTTTAACACCGCGGATGTCAACTGGTTAAAGTGCAAGTAAAGCTTAACAAAAACTCTGACTGGTTGGATATCTTATGACAGGAGAGAGGAATTTATCAATAATGGATGAAACAGAATCTGCCCATTGCAACCAATCAGCTTCTATCTTTCATTTTCAAAGCTTAACTGAACAAACTAAAGAGGGAAGCTGAGTGGATACTATGGGCAACTGCTCCGGCTTTGATAAACTCCCCCCTGCATGTCTCTACTGTCATAACTGATTTCTTTCTGCCTGTCAGTTCCTGTGTACACTGAGCAGAACTTGCACAGCTCAGTGCACAAGCTTGGCAAGCTCCTGTGCCGAAATGAAGTAACTACAGTGCACATGCTGGCCAAACAAGAGGCCGAAGACACTGAACTCAGAAGAACTCTGGGAGAACACCAGGAGAAGTGGCAGAGGAGAACAATAACATCACAGAGCTGAGGGGATGGCTGGCAAGGTAAGTTGGCCACAATGTGCTAGTATGCTGTCACACTAGCAAATTATGGCAAAAAGCTCCAGGGGGCACAAAATCTAAGCTTTAGTTTGGCGGTTTACTACCGCTTTTATCTGAGGTCTTGCTTCTACCTAAAGAAACATTAGGAACCTTTCTAAATTAGCAATTTAGAATAGTAAGGGCCCATTCACACCAGCTACGTTGGGCTGTTCCAATGTAAAGACTAGGCAATTTACCTTGCTTATAATTGGCTTAGTTAAACTCACTGTTTTATAGTGATGTGCGCTGAGAAAAGTACTGCATGCAGTCCCTTTTCTTAGTGCAGCATGATGCAATGCAATCCGTGCTGAGGGCGACAAGACTGAATGAAATGTCACTTTGTTACATTTCAATAAAGTTGTGACAAAAAAAGGATATGGTGTGATGTGCTGTTTCCAGCGCATCAGCACTGTAGCCTACACAGAGCACACCAGCAGCCCCGTTCAAGTGCAGCTACCGGTATGAGTGGGCCCTAAAAGACTAAGATAAATTCTGGAGAGCACAAAAGTGTATGTGTGGGCAAAATATAAAGTACATTTCTGCAAAACATGCAAATTTGCCCATGTCTTTTCTCTTTAAAAATACAGCAAGTTCAGATATCTAATGATCCAGCCAGAAGTCCAGTAAGCTTCTAACACCCTGTGGTGTTATTATTCCTGCTTGATATCACCTTTGCTGGACTACTAAATTACAACTCACCCTTATGATATGAAGCGAGGGGGAGGAGTTCTATGGTCCAGCTGGGGAGCGTGCAGACAGGGCTGACAACTCTTTTTGGGATTCCACAGCAGCAGAAGCAGCGTTTTCAGGTCACAACAAAAAGTTAAAATAGAACTATTGGGTAACCTTTTTATCCCATAGTTCTCTTAAGGGTCACGGGAGGACATATACAAACCTCCTCCTGTGACCCAAAGCTCAGTATATAGGCCGATATATACTGAGAGTGCAGCAGCCGGGATGGATCCTAACAATACTGTTGAGATCCACCAAACTGGCTGATTGACAGCGGGCCTATCTAGAGCCAGCTGTGCCCACCCCCTCCCCTGTCCATTCCTCCAGTCAGCGCTAGAGGATCCGAGAGGGGGGCATCCCTGCGTAGAAGGGAGACTGACAGTCACGGCTCTCTGCAGGGAGATGATCGGAAAGTGAGCGAGCGATGGTATGTGTTCGCTCACTTCCCGATCAATAGAGCCGACCTGCGACAGCTTCTTTGTCACAGGTCGGCTCTAACTATGAGGATGAGTAAAAATCCCTCACCTCACAGTTCTCCTTTAAGAGCACACTGGATTTCTGACCAATCAACTGGCTTTATTCTGTACTTGCAGGGTCTGTTTGGATAAAACATGGGGAAGTAAACAAAGATGTACTGAATATGTTTTTTCTTTATTTTGCTCAGACACAAACTTTACAGAAAACTTGTATTAATAAAAATCTGGATGCTTCCACTGCCGATATATGTCTAATAATGTTAGTTGCATGACTGTTTCTAGCTTTAGTACCTTAAAGGGCCTGTTCACATGAGTTTCAGGTCCTGATCAGGTGCGGATCAGCAGACGCGGTGCTATGTGTTTTGCCGCGTTTTTGATGCGTTCCAGTAAAAAAAATTTTTTGCTGGAGTTGGGCTGTCAGTATGTTAGCGGCAGTGCAGGTACTGCACTGCAGCTATCATACTGACAGCCCCACTCCAGCAAAAAAAAAAAAAGATTTTTTTTCTGGAACGCATCGAAAACGCGGCCAAAACCACACTGCATCAGTAGCACCGCGTCTGCAGATCCGCACCTGATCAGGACCTGATATCATGTGAACAGGCCCTCAAGAAATACTCAGGGGAAGAATTGTATGAACCTTTGCAATGGGGCTACCCCTGCACTGCAAGGATTAAATACTTGCGTGTCTCTAGGTGCTTAAAAAAAAAGTTATGCTCATCCGATCATTCCAGCCGGCTTGTTCTTAGACCGTTCCCTAGAACCTCTCTCCCCCCCTCCTCTGCAGCAGGCTAAGAAACCTTGTGTCATCACACTGTATATAGACGTGGGGATGCTGCGGAACATTCTAACTGTGCACTGAAAGAGACACACTTCAGAGACCAGAGAAGCTGGCAGTTTGGGTGGGTATAACTCTCTTTTTTTTTTAGCACCTAGATACAAACGAGCAGTTAACCCTTGCAGTGTGGGGGTAGCCCACTGCAAGGGTTAAAGGAGATCTATGAGGTGAGTGCTTTTCACTCACCTCATAGTTCCAGCCGACCTGTGACAATGAGACTGTCACAGGTCGGCTCAGTAGATCGGGAGGTGAGCGAACACATAATGGCGTTCGCTCACCTCTCGATCCTGTCACGGCTCTCTGCTGTGACAGGGGAGGGGCTGGATTCCCCCCTCCCTGCTTCGATCTGCCAGCGCTGACTGGCAGAACGGACGGGGAAGGGGGCGGGTACAGCTGGCTCTGCCTCTTGATAGGCAGAGCCAGCTGTCAGTCACGCAGCTGGGCGGATCCCGCCACAATTGTCAGGATCTGCTTCAGCTGCGGCGTCTCAGTATACTGCGAGCAGTAGCTCGCGGTATACTGCGGCGTCTCAGTATACCGCAAACAGTAGCTCGCGTTATACTGCGGCGTCTCAGCTCGCGGTATACTGAGCCTAGGGTGATGGGAGGACGCTAGTTTGTGTCCTCCCGTTACCCTAAGGAGAACTATGGGGAAAAGCCTTAACCCCATAGTTCTCCTTTAATAAAACTTTTCCCTGGACTTCTTCTTTAAAGTTGGTGATAGAGAACAATCATGCAGCTTGGGAAGTCAGAGCAAAATCAGTGCTCTGGACCTGCATACTTGTCCTGGGTCACTACTTAGATAGTAGAAGCCTTCAGATCAGCATAACAGCCAGGCAACAAGCATTTTAATAAGGTGAGTCCCGCAATGACAACGTAAATACTTTGTGTACTGAGAACATTCTTAATAACCTATGCATGATGAAAACTGGAGGCAGCAGCTTCAAAGAACTTTCAAACACTGCTTTTTTTTACAGCAGCTTGTCTGACATGTTGCTGTGTGTGGAGGTTCTTTGAAGCTGTGAAATGTGATAGGGGTTGTACTGCATTCCTTATCTTTGGCAGCCAAAGCAAGTTGAGTGCTGAAAATCTATGTGATCCACCTCAGAAGTTGCATTCTGCCTCTAATCTTCATATGGATAGTACAAAGCCTACTCTGCAGACAATCAATACATTATTATGATTACACCGGATTTATATATTGTCAATAGTTTGTACAGTGCTTCAAAAAAAAGGCAGACAGTTACAATACAATACAATTCAAGAGGCTTAGAAGGGCCCTGCTCCTGAGAGCTTACAATGTAAAAAGGAAGGGACAAGAGGTAACAATTGTAAGGGATGAGCTGATGAAGAAAGGAGAAGTACAGATTTGAGGTAGAGGTGGAATAGGCTTTTCTGAAGAGATGAGTTTTCAGGGATTGCCTTGCAACCACCTCTTTATCAACTTTCCCTATTGCACCCCCTTTTACTTCTGCACCCTCTTTCACTATTGTGCACAGCCCACCTGGAGAGTTAGGTCAGGAATCCAGTTCCTGCTGGTGATTACATTGGGCAGTGCTTGGGTTGGAGCCAAATAACACTGTAAGCATATAGCCTCCCACAGGCTCAAAACAGGGGACTGCATAGAGGGCAAATTTGCCCAGAAGAAATTTCCTGGCTGGTGGTGGCACAATGCCTGCAGGACGAAAAAAATAGATGGGCAGTCATGCCATTGGTACACGGGCAACCAGTAAGAGATGTGGAATATGTGCCCTGGGTGGCAGGCACTAGTAATGCCCATTGCCAGCACATCAAAAAATTTTCCCAGGCAGATAGCGGCCGGCTTCTCTCCTCCCCGCTCCGCTTAGCCACCTCTCACAGATCAGGAGAGCAGCGGTGTGGGCGGAGACAGCGCTCTCCTCCAGCACTGCCCCGCTCAGCATCCTGTGACAGCGTGTCAGGATGGAGAGCGGGTAAAAATACTACTTCACTTCCTGTTCAGTCATGATTGTGGACATGGTTAACATACTATTTCCACAAGTTATGAATGAACAGGAACTCAGTATAGAGGATTCCTGTCAATTTATAACAGGGGCTGCAGAATAAGAGATTGAGGACTTTGTGTTCTTAAAGGAGAACTATGGGGTCAGGGCTTTTCTCCATAGTTCTCCTTAGGGTAACGGGAGGACACAAACTAGCATCCTCCCGTCACCCTAAGCTCAGTATACCGCGAGCTACAGCTCACGGTATACTGAGACGGCGGAGCGGATGCCGACATCGATGTCGAGATCCGTCCAGCTACGTGAGTGACAGCTGGCTCTGCCTATCTAGAGGCAGAGCCAGCTGTACCCGCCCCCTCCCCCGTCCGTTCCGCCAGTCAGCGCTGGCGGATCGGAGCCGGGAGGGGGGAATCCCCGAACACCGGCATGTGTTCGCTCACCTCCCGATCTACTGAGCCGACCTGTGACAGTCTCATTGTCACAGGTCGGCTAGAACTATGAGGTGAGTGAAAAGCACTCACCTCATAGTTCTCCTTTAATCTCTTTATCTTTTTTAAAAGGGAAATATCAGCGGTCTGTCTAGACCCCTAATATTTCCCCAAAGCCCCCGACAAAGTACAAAATAAAAATATTTAATAATATATATATATATATATTGCAGCTTACCGGTCCTTATATGTGGTGACTGCTTAGTTTCCTTCTTTGAGGCTCTTTTCCTATATTTTTACCTGGTGATCCTGCAAATAACATTTCCTGTCCCTTCATGCCTACACTCATTTCTCCATTGTATTTAAGGGGTGTGACCATGGTTATCACAAAGGCTGGACTTCAAGCATATGTGCCTTTGTTCACTTCCATTACATGGTTGATTGATGGAACTAGCAGATAACACAATAAAAAAAAAAAAAAAAAGTTGTTTGTGCTTTTAGTTCAGCTCACAGGTATTGACAAGGACACTGCATTCTGGTGAGATGAACAGGTATTTTCTGTACCTCCAGAAAATATTCATAGCCTGAATAAAAGAAACTAATACAGCCACCACATCCAATGAATGGTAAGCTGTACTATAATAAATGCAAGTATGTATGTGTCGCGCACATGACACCATGAAAGTATAATATTGAGTGTGGGCTCAGACCTGGACAATAGGTTTGAACAACACTTGTGTTTCCCCCTTTGTTGTAGAGCCGGGCACAGATATACCCTAAATGTAGTGCACTGGTTATAATCCTCCTATCCAACCACGCATGTTCCCAGGAAGCCAGATTCTGTATTATCTCAGTCCCACATAAAAAAAATAGAGGCCAAAGTGTACACCATAAATAACACCTGAAATCTTTATTTAAAATGCTACTCACATAAAACCATAAATATCCAACTGCACCACAGAAAACTGTCATGATAAGGCAAGGTGGCTCTGATGAAGTTAATCTGGACGTAACATGTGTAGGGTGGAGCCTGACCTGTGAAGCAGAGAGGTGGGAGGAGCAGCCAGAGGAAGATTGAAACTGGTTCAGCTCATCTGGTGGTGTTCCTAGCAGCGATTAAATGTCCCTCGGTGTCCTCGATGTCCAAAACACAAAAATGTAGAGCAGTTGCCTATTGCAACCAATCAGCATCACTCTTCAGTTTGCTCAGGTAAGATTTGAAAATGAGACAGATAAGCTGATTGGTTGCAGTGCAAATCTGCTCCAGTTTTAATAAATTTCCCCCTGTGTATAGAACATGATGACTCAGGGACCTTAGACCGCTGCAGCGGAGGGGGAAAGATGCTGGAAGGACTGGTCTAAGAGAAAGCTGGCTCCGCAGATCAGGCGAGTATAACTTTTTTACTTTCCTCTCTATATCAAAACGAGCAGTTTGGGGGTAGCCCCACTGCAAGGGTTAATAAAAAATGTTACTTGGAATTCTTCTTTAAAGTCATCTTATACTTACTGACAAAATAATATAAAGATACTGATAGATATTGTAAACGCTGAATTATTTTTTTCTTTTTCTTTGGTTTATAAAATCCTACTGTTTTCCTAGTATCAGATGCTGATATTTAAGTCTGATGCTGCTGTCACCACCTATGATGGGAAATTTCCAAATCACACTTTAAGTCTGCATCTGGTGTACAAGGGACGTCTGCATTACTGGTGACACATCCTGGGAGCTCTCATAAACAAGAACACATTGTCACTAGATGAAATAGAAGGCATTTCGACTCTAGGCTCCCTGCAGAAGGTGATTTTGACTGTAGCAGTTTCAGCTCTTATGTTAAATATTCCCTGCAGTACCACCTATGTCTATCATGGGAAAAATCCAGAAATAAAGTGATGGCATTATTTAGCATACGGAATTGTACATACTCATTTTGTGTTTACACTACTAACATTCATTCAGTCAGACATTTTCACTGTCTGGATGAAGCTATATGTGTTTTACTCTCTTGCTTTCAACCTGAGCGGCTGATTGGACTTTAGTGCAATATCAGACGGCCCATAGCAAAACAAACAACTTGAACTCAATCTGTCATGTAGCGCTTAAAGGAAAACTCCACTTTCATAAACAAAAATGTATAGCATATAAAAATGCTACACAAGCCATTCTGTAATTTAAAGTGATATTGAAGTAAACACGCGTTTAAGCTATTTCAAATGCTGATGAAATCACTTACAATGGATGCTGCTCCTTGTATAAACGTTTTAGTTTCCTACAGAATCAGCTGGTCCCCTGAGCACTGGCCCTAAAATTCTGTTTTAGGGTGGCTTCTTTCCCTTGCAGGGTCCTACGGAGCCACCCTTGTGTGTGCTAGCAAGCTGCCTGTGTCTTCACAAACACACAGGGACAGCAAGGCAAGCCACTTCCTCCCTGGTCCCCTCCTTCATTCTCCCTCCTTCCTTCTCCAAATTCGTAAATGGGCAGTCGCTGGAGACTGCTCTTGCCCTTGTGATCTTGTACTGGACAGCATGTTCAGGGGAGCTGATCTAAGAGAGTTGGAGCTGTTCAGAAACACGATGACTGTAAGTGCTTGGACACTGTACATTTGTTTGGATTTATTACTAGAAAAAAGTTTGATAGTTTTAAATAACATTAAAGTTGTATTAAACTATCTTTCCATTTCAATCTGAAGCCGCTGCCATTTTCTAAAAAAAGTTTAAAAATTGTACGCAATAAGGCATCTAGAGGCATTCTGTAAACTGTTGGTGTATGGACGGCCCCCAGAAACTGATTGGTTCACTAATTTTCCCAGACGTCTGCACTAAGATACCAGTAAACTTTAAGCCATCCCCTGAGAAATAGATTGTATTTTTAGTGAGATACTCCCTCAGGGCTAATTACTACCAAAAGGATGCAGACATTGCAACTTTCCTTATTAGAACACAAAAAGTGCACCAGGTGGTTATAAAAATACCAGATCTGCCGACTCAGGAATCAGTTTGAAAAGGACATAGTGAAACAAACGTCAATCTCTTCAGAACAGAAAAAGGTAGGTATTGGCCAACAAAGTTTGTTAAAATCTTGCAATGAACCAAGATCACCTAGAGGAGATTTTTTTACTCAATAATAACAGAATTACACTTTAAATTCATAGTTACATTTCAGGAGAAAGTAATGAATTGAGTTGTATCTGGAGCTTTATCATTCAGTGAAGATTTTTACTGTCATTTTTAGCATTCTCAATGTTTTCTATGGCTCCAATATGAGTATATGACTCATACAACGTACATGACGCATTGGGGTTGAAAGGGTGAGGGGGAAGACATCATCAGTCAGTTTTGTAATGACCAGGCAGTTGAGAATGAACCAGGAATTCTCACTGATGATGCCCCAGAGAGATATTACAAGCCAGCATGCTGATTCATCATGCCGGAATCTTGCCAGCAACCACACAAAACTGAGAAATCAACTGGCCTGTAATCCAATGACCAGTGGGTGGTACAAACACATATAAAAACAACAGTGGGATAGTGAGTGCATATGTACAAGTAAGCAAACAGAACTGAAAAGGAAATCCTTACTTGCTATTTCATTATTATTTACAACAGTAATCAACTTAAAACATAATTCAACAACTGCCTGGGAAACAAGTGAAAGCATTCAGTGAGCTACTATGCCAGTAAATGCAGTGCTAAAGTAGGAAAGTTACCTCAAGGAACATTAATCTTGGTTCTGTGCAGAAAAAGCCCACACAAATTTATAAAGCGTCAGTAAACTTCCTGAAAGCCAAAATCAAACTTCCAAGCCACGCTGAATACTGATTGTTGGCTGCGAGAAAAATGTTGGTACTTGTATCTTATTTAACCAGCTTTTTGTGCATATGTTGAGGGAAGGAGGGTGTTCCAGCATCACTATTATGTTTCAGGATTACCGGATTTCACATAAATTACATATGCTATGTTGCCTAAAGATTATTAATGAACAGCTGTTTAAAGCCACCCTGATGCTTACCCAACAAAATAAAAGAGACGTACCCTGCAAGAGAAGTAGATGAATGCAAATCTTTCGGTTGGGGATAAGTTGAAATATTGCTGCTATTGACACCAACAGGTATGCTGGATAGCATTTAGTTCAAACCTTGCCGACGCAACCTCCGCAGCATTTCCAAAAGTCCCTACTTTTTAACAAATGACACCACAAAGTTTCAAATTCACTCCCTTGTAATCTCTCGCCTTGACTATTGTAACTCCTTTCCTGGTGGCCTACTACTACAAAGGCTATCCCCCTTCAGTCTATCATAAATGCTGCTGCCAGACTCATCCACCTCACCAGCCATTTACTGTTCGCCGGTCCTCTCTGGAAACCCTTTCACTGGCTCCAACTTGCCCAACAAATCTCAAAATATTGGCCAAACTGTTCTCTCCACTCCCCTCAATACCTGTCAGGATCCAGAGCGCCTCCAGGGGGCGCTGGAACCGGAACCTGCAGTTCCTGCGCTTTTACTTGAAGGTGTCTCCAGGCAGCCAGGAACTGTCGGGTGTCAGCCCACCACTGGGTGGTGCTGGAACCTGCGGCTCCAGTGCTCACCTGCGGGTGTCTCCCAGCTGCCAGTGAACCTCCCATCACCTGGTGCTTCCTGGGAGGGTATTTAGGTCCTCCCTGCAGTCAGGACGTCAGCTCAGTATCTGATCAGTTCCTGTGTACCCAGAACCTTGTTGCCTTCCCCTGACTGAGACCCGTTACCTGAACCTGTTACCCGTATGCAATCCTGAACCCTTCCTTGTCAGTTCCTGAATCTTGGCACATTCCCCTGACTGAGTCCGGTATCCTGAGCCCCAGTATCCTGTAGCCTTACCCTGATACCTGCCTTGCAGTCCTGAACCCTGATACCTGCCTTGCAGTTCCTAACCCTGTTCCCGTTTGCTGTTCCTTCTGGCTGTAGGTGTGTTTTTGTTCTATTTAAGTCTTGTCATTTCACTGCTTGTGCTAGCTTGTGGGTCTTGGTGGGGTTTGTAGTTTCCTGTTTGCTGTGTAACAATAAACCGAGTGCATAACCTCATCAAGTGTGGTCACACTAATTTGGTTTGCCTGCGTGGGTACCTGCATGCGGTGTGGGGACACCTGTGCACAGTACAATGACAATACCTCATACTCTCTAGCTCCCATGCTAGCCTTCAGGACTTCTCCAGAGCCTCCCCATCCTCTAGAAACTCCATATCACAATCTGTCCACTTATCTTCTACTGTGTTCACCTGTAGGAGATCCTTGAAAACTCATCTCTTCAGGGAAGAATATCCTACCTTGACATAATAACTGTCCTTTTATTTTTTCATTAGCTCATCCCACACAATTTTTACCTTTTGTATCACTCGCCTCTCCTATTTAATTGTAAGCTTTTATGAGCAGGAAACTCCTGTATTGAAAATTGTATTGTAACTACTTTCTCCCTTCATTTTGGAAAGCGCTGCACAAACTGTTGGTGCTATATAAATCCTGTATAATAATAAAAAAAGTCACAGTAGTAACTAAGAGGTCAGTGGTAGGAACTACAGCCAGTGCAACCAGAAGTGCAGGATAAGCAGTGGAGCTTTGCAAAAGATGTTAGTTTCGATATGCAGCATGATGAAAAGATTATTCAGCATCTTCTCTTGCAGGGTAAGTGTAAAAGCCACCATTATGAGTCAAATAGTATAGTCAATGGAGCCCTTTAAAACCCAGGACTTCAGAAGTATTCAAACACTGACTTTCATGTACTGTAAATCAGAGCTGCAGCATACTGCACAGCATACCACAATATAAAGGGCTCTAAATATTTAGGATATGAGGATTATATCTCAGCATAATCTTATTGAAAGGTATCTATTTGCACACTGCAGTATTCCCCGGTTCAGAAATTCCCAGAATAAACTGCACAAACCACAGGCTTGTAATTATCTTGCCATTTCTGAACTTTCTGACGGTAGTAGTGGTAGGAGGCGCTTGTTATCACAAAGGGAGACTTTCCAACTTGTTGGGACATTTTATGAGTGGGTCTGATTCCTTTCATTGTTTTAAACTAGTGGGAGCATTAAAGTATGGCCTGTGCACCACCGAGCAGGCAGCAACAGCGTGACTAGGTGCTTAGGCAGCTCTCTGTGCCCATCAGTCTCAGAGAGAGTCCAGCTATGGCAATGGCCACAGTTATCTCAAAATACACACATGATTTTTCTTCATACAACTAGAATTTGATTAATGCTATAACGAGTAGAAAGAGTAGAAACAAATGACATATATAGTACAAAAAACTTACTTTGGATGAGTAAATTGGTCAATCAAAGTCACTTCTTCAACAATGTCTCCTGCAATACTGCGTACTAAATCATAAAAATCATTCTCCGAATATCCTTCACTGGGAAGCCAGAATGAGATGTCGTTGGCCAAAAATGGAAACTTGCTTATTGGCTAGGAAAAGGAAACAAACATTTTATTTCCTGCGGATGGAAAAATAGAAACAGAACAGAAGTATTGCCAAGAGGTTAAAAACCCAATAAGGAGAGTGAGACGTATTTCTAATAGCATCTATACAATTCAAAAGTAAAGTTCTTATCCCTAGAATAACTTAAATGTCAGTTTTAAGTGGAATGACCTACTAAATTATATCTAAAGCAAAACCTGTTTTCTTGTTTTGTATAGAGAAAGGAATAATTTAAAGCCCTGTCAGGCATTTTTTAAGGGGATTTTCCTTCACTTCCTGTCTCCAGACACAACAGGAAGTGAGAGTAGATCTCTTTAACGGTCACCAGGACAAACAGAGAGCATAGTTTCCCAGTGGGTCCATGTACATCACTAAAAACTTGACACTATATTGTGTTGGGAAAAAAAATAGCATTAAATATATTTTAATAACACTTAATAGCGACACTAATCATAACCATAATTTCCATCTTCCTCATTTATTGCACCTACAGATATTATATACCATTTTTAAAAGGACACAATGGACTTCAATTTGATGTGACATATGCATATATAAAATCTTATTTTTTTAAATACAAAAAATACAAAAAAATTTAAAAAAACAAAACACATTTTTCACAGTTTTGGCATTAATAGTGTGTACATAATTAGTGTAGAAAACAGATAGTAATTCATAATAAATTATTTTATTTGTCCTGATTTATAGGGTATATCATATTTTTATTAAACATTTTTTTAAAACTTTTTGGAATTTAAAAAAAACCATTTTGTTGTTTTTAACTAGAGGGCACTAAGGGGGTTACTTTTATTAACACAGGCTTTTGATACCAAGTATTCTGAGGAGATACAGTATTCTCCTCAGAGATACTTAGTATCCTTTTTGTAATATACTGATCTGGCTTGCAGCTCCACAACATAGTGAGCTGCATGCTGGCTCAGTGGTTGACACAGCACTGCGTTTACCTATCGCAGTGATCACAGTGCTGGGACCCCTAATTTGCTATTGAGGGCCTGCCTTGGACACTGAGGGACCCTGCAACAGCATTAACTCATTGAGCGCTGGTCCCTCCACGGACCAGCGCTCATTGTTCCGCATGACGGGATTATTCTGTCACCGTTTTTGAATGAACTGAAAGACAGTGTTGGAAATCCCATCATCGGTTGAGAAGGGGTTATTAATTACAGATTTCAATATTCTCTATAAAGTATAATGATAAAAAAGTCAGCTTCTCCTGCTAAGGCAGAAGTCTTTTCAGCATGGAGACGAGGCTTTGCTGATTACAGAGCTATGGGTCTGACCCAGCAGGGGGCATGTTAGACCAGTGCAGAAAGATCACTGCTTTTCTGCTTCTGTGCAGAGAGCAAGGATCCAATTCTGCAGCTGCTGGCAGGTAGACATGTGCACTGCCAAAAAATTTGTTTCGTTTTAAATTCGGATTTGTGTTATTTCGTTTTTCGGGATTCGGGTGTGAAAGTCAATTCGGATTCGGAATTCGGATTCGGACGAAATTCGGTAGCGTTAGTACGAACGTTCGTTTCGTTTTCTGTTCTTATTCGTTTCTTATTCGTTTCTTATTCGTTTCGTTCGTTTGCAGCAAAAGTGACATTTGAGGGGGAAAAAATATTTTTCTCCTTCCCTAATGTCACTTTGCTCCAACGAACGAAACGAATAAGAAACGAATAAGAACAGAAAACGAAACGAACGTTCGTGCGAACGCTACCGAATTTCGGAAATGGAAATTCGGATTCGTTTGCATTCGTTATGTCTGTAATTCGGAATTCGGATACATCCGAATGTCCGAATTTACGAAAATTCGTCCGAATTTCGATTCGGAACGAAACGAATCGCACATGTCTACTGGCAGGGTATAGGCTTTCTTGCGTGGGCTGTGGCTGCTGCTATATATATAAATTCATATGGGGTGGACAAAACAATGAAAACACCTTACCATGTCATCCTTTGCTATTAAAGCAGCTTCAGTCCTTGTAACGTGACACCTAGGAATAGGGAGGTAAACCCTTACAACTATAATAATGTTTAGATCTAGTGCCGGTAGTTAGGTTAGAAATAGAAAAAAGTTGATTTTTTTCCTGATTCATATATAACCATAAAACTATCGTTTTTATCGTAATAGCATGAAAATTGTTGTTTTGGTTGCAGTCAGTGATTTTGGTGCCATCACACCTAACAAGTTAATTTATCACACAAAAAATGATTATACCAAAAATGTTGCATTATGTAATTATCAACCTTATTACATTATTTACCTTAGCCTCTTATTCTGCTAACGCTCACCCCGTCCATAAATTGTTGTAGTTGCTTTTATACTGAACCTACTGCCAATATAACCATAACCACAGTAAAAATCATTATGAGGATGCTAGCATGAATATCGCATTATCAACTTTGCCCAAAAACTTGCCAAGAACTCCATGCCAACATTTTGTGGGTCAAATAAAACTGATAGGTACAGGGGTTTCCTCATTCCAGAAAGGAACAGTGTTTTTCTGATAAGGTGCACATGCTCCTCGTGTTTCTGGCCTGGTAAACAACCATACAGAAAATTAAAAACTCCTGCAACACTGTGACTTGAAGGAATCCTTTATCTTTCTCCAGATACTCACTATATTGCCGAAAGTATCGGGACGCCTGCCTTTACACGCACATGAACTTTAATGGCATCCCAGTCTTAGTCCGTAGGGGTCAATATTGAGTTGGCCCACCCTTTGCCGCTATAACAGCTTTAATTCTTCTGTGAAGGCGTCCACAAGGTTTAGGAGTGTGTCTATGGGAATGTTTTACCATTCTTCCAGAAGCGCATTTGTGAGGTCAGGTACTGATGTAGGACGAGAAGGCCTGGCTCGCAGTCTCTGCTCTAATTCATCCCAAAGGGGTTCTATTGGGTTGATGTCAGGACTCTGTGCAGGCCAGTCAAGTTCCTCCACCCCAAATTCACTCATCCTTGTCTTTATGGCCCTTGCTTTGTGCACTTGTGCGCAGTTATGTAGGAACAGGAAGGGGCCATCCCCAAACTGTTCCCACAAAGTTGGGAGCAAGAAATTGTCCAAAATGTCTTGGTATGCTGATGCCTTAAGAGTTCCCTTCACTGGAACGAAGGGTCAAGGCCCAACCCCTGAAAAACAACCCCACACCAAACTTTACACAATGCAGTTAGGCAAGTACCGTTCTCCTGGCAACCGCCAAACCCAGACACGTCCATCGGATTGCGAGACAGAGAAGCGTGATTCCTCACTCCAGAAAACACGTCTCCACTTCTTTAGAGTCCAGTGGCGGCGTGCTTTACACCACTGCATACAACGCTTTGCATTGCACTTGGTGATGTAAGGCTTGGATGCAGCTGCTCGGCCATGGAAACCCATTCCATGAAGCTCTCTACGCACTGTTGTTGTGCCAATCTGAAGGCCACATGAAGTTTGGAGATCTGTAGCTATTGACTCTGCAGACAGTTGGCGACTTGTGCACACTGTGCGTTTCAGCATGCGCTGACCCCGCTCTGTCATTTTACGTGGCCTACCACTTCATGGCTGAGTTGCTGTTGTTCCCAGTTGCTTCCACTTTGTTATAATACGACAAATAGTTGACCATGGAATATTTACTAGCAAGGAAATTCACTGAGCTCCTGAGAGCGACCCATTCTTTCACAAATGTTTGTAGAAGCGTCTGCATGCCTATGTGCTTGATTTTATACACCTGTGGCCATGGAGGTGATTGGAACACCTGAATCCAATGATTTGGAGGGGTGTCCCAATACTTTTGGGAATATAGTGTAAATATAAACCGAAATTATAAACCATTCATACAGTTCTTCGCTGTGTGAACAAAAGTCACAGTGCAGTATGTTCAGCAGACAGAGTCGAGGAACAAGATAATTTTCTTTGCTCCTCAGCTCCACCTAGTGGCTACACAGTGGTGCAACTCTTGTTCACACAGCAAATAACTGTGTGAATTGGTTTATAAATCAGTCCCTAATTGCTTATAATTTTGTACTGTACTGTATATATATTTTTTAAGTTTACTCAGTTTTATACCCAAATATTTTTGAAGAATTGTTTAAAAAGATGATACAAAGTCTATGTATATCTAGCATAGCATAAGATATAATGATTTTGTACAAGTCTACTTCCTTAAAAACACAATTGAATCCTTCAGTTTAAATCTGCTAAATACATTTAAGGTGTACCAAATGGTGTTCAATGTCTTACAGTTTTGTTTAGACAGCAGCCACAGCCCAAGCAAGAAAGCCTATACCCTGCCAGCAGCTGCAGAATGGGATCCTTGCTCTCTGCACAGAAGCAGAAAAGCAGTGATCTTTCTGCACTGGTCTAACATGCCCCCTGCTGGGTCAGACCCATAGCTCTGTAATCAGCAAAGCCTCGTCTCCATGCTGAAAAGACTTCTGCCTTAGCAGGAGAAGTGTTGGACCTCTGCAAAAGATGCTTCCACACAGAGAGCAAGGATCCCACTGTCACACTCTGCAGCATGTTGGCAGGACACATACTTTTCTACTCACGTTGTGGCTTAGTTTTAAAGAAAACAAACTGTAAGACTTTGCACACCTTTTATTTTGATGCACATGGAATTTAAACTGAAGGTTAAATTGAGCTTTCAATGTGCTAACCAAAGAATACACTCTGAACCCACCTAAACACCACCAAATCGCACTGCTTGTTTATGGAATGTTTTTACATTAGGACTGCAGATATGACTCACCACTATTATGTCCTTTCCTTCCTACTGCAGAAGTCACTGTAGGCACTCCTATTTTCAGCATGACTAGGAACTTCAGCTTGTTCACAAAAGATTATGAGAATATAAAGCTAAAACCTGGCCAGAGGAGAAAACACTACAGTTTACCATTTCTCAGCTCCAAGGCAATCCAACCTTGCTATTTTTAAGTTTCTATGACCCAGTTATACTTATCTTAATTCATGATTTCATGATCTTCTGTTGTGCTGGTTCCAGTAAAAACGACCAGATGAAGGTGCTCTGTATGTAGCCAACAGGTCTTGTTAACAACCACCCACATCCTTATGCATGCACTGTAATCAGTTAAATTAATTATAGCCAAGCAAATAGTTTGCGACCATGTCATCTGGACACATGGACACTCGACACGTCACATGAGCCATGCCAGAAGTATCCTACCACTCCTCAGCTTTTAGCTTTAAAACGGACATTTACACTCAAAAATCGAATTCTACCAATGCATCTCTGTATGTATGATGATTAATAATAACATAGACATGTCAGGTTTAAAATGGTGTGATTTTGAAATACTTACACTTGCAGAGCATTCACTTCCTGCTTTGAAAGTGAAAATGACTTCAGTTTGCCAAAGCAATGCACATTGGCATTGCCTGGTCATCCGCAGAGCGTTGCTGGGAAATCTCATCTGTAATCCCAGGAAATCTCAGGGAAAGGCATTTTCCTCCCCTGAGATGATGTGCATGGTCACGTGTCTTAGTCGCATGTCTAAATATAGTAGATTCCATCGCACTCCTGACCGGATAAAGTCCAAACGAAAACTGGGGGTTGCCAAAAGTGACAGCGAACGCCTCCGCACATTAATTGCAAAATACCATATAGTCACTGGCACTCCGTTAGTAGATAGCAGTCAATGTTCTTTATTGATTGAGCATGATGTCACATTCACAAAGCGACGTTTCAGGACCAGGTGTTTGCCTGAATAAGGGACTGCCCGGCCCCGAAACGTCGCTTTGTGTATGTGACATCATGTTCAGTCAATAAAGAAGATTGACTGCTATCTACTAACGGAGTGCGAGTGACTTGTCTAGTCACATGTGCCAGAAATCCAGGAATTAATAGGAGAGCTAGTGATCTGCCCTCAGTAAACATGGCCACTGTCAAAAGACTGGGGAAGAAAAGAGAAATAAGGTATGCAAAGAATACAAAGCCTGCAATTATCTAGAAGTATGTGTGTGTAGATTGTCATTACTAAACATTTCTAAATGAATGTTGTTATTTTAAAGATATGGGTAAAGGTTCACGTTAATGGAAGGTAGCATTATAGGCAACCCATGACATGGTTTAGTTTGGTTGTTTTTTTTCCAGTTAATAAATAAATAAGCTCAATGTTTATGCATTTGTCTGAAGCTTTCCTTTAATTTTAACACTGATAACCATTGGAGCATGCTGCTGGCAAGGAAAATACTGCAGGTGACAACCATATATTTTCTCATTTACCCTGGATGGTATATAATGCAGTGTCTTCAAAGCAGCCTAATTGTGAAAATGCCTTGTACACACACCAGCTAAAAAAGGTGTCTATGATTCATTTGGACTAATAAAATCCTCCGTGAATGAGCTGTGAAATCAAAGGGTTTTTCGCAGCCTGTTATATGAATAAACCTGTCAAATGAATTAATTTTCTGCAAAGGAGAAGCAAAACACTATGAAGGATCTAGTAGAATACATAGATGAGTGGCATATATTACTTCAAACTGCTCCTTTGCAATAAAATGCTCCACATCACGGTCCCCCAGTAAGTAATTACAAATGCTGCTGCACACACAAACACAAAAATACATCTTGGATTAATTGTTTTATATTTTTGTAGCAAGCGGCGTCTCCTAAAAGAGGAAAAAAAACCTGACACAGTGGATAGAAATAGCTTGAAATAAATGTGCGCTATGCCGAGCTGCAGAGGAAAAACCTGTCTTCAGGGAAGCAAATATTTTTACCCATTTATCACCTAACTGAGCAGCTGATCTACATAGCTTTCATCTCAATGCTTACTTATGCCGGTATTGGTGCCAATAATTTTCAGCTGCTCTCTTTAGTTTTAATTCATAGTTGTAAAAAGCTGTGTAATATCAGGACTAGTAAAATTGTTGTAGTATTTTGCTGGGATTAAGATTTTATGATACGATTATGCACATTCAAAATGAAGGCCTACTTTTGGATGTCTGCCATACAGGAGCATAGCAGCATTTTTATTATCAGTAGTTGTGAATAGAATGGTGCTTAACAAAATAGGCTTTCTAAGTTTTCTGCGGATTATCGTACTCTTAAACCTTTTGATCACCAAAAACAAAATGTTCTATATCCTTTATCTTCTGACAAAAACAAATTGTTCCATATTTAGCATATTTCTTATAACCTCACTT
This sequence comes from Nanorana parkeri, assembly GCF_000935625.1. Classification (NCBI taxonomy): domain Eukaryota; kingdom Metazoa; phylum Chordata; class Amphibia; order Anura; family Dicroglossidae; genus Nanorana; species Nanorana parkeri. The sequence goes on along the minus strand of NW_017306852.1, from coordinate 89,226 downwards.
CCTGCATGTGAGTGGGTAGGCAACTCAACCAGATCACCATTGTTTCTGCCTTCATTCATACACATCTGCTAGACAGTACAACCAGGAAGGCAATAACACTTTCTGTTAGAGTTAAGCAATACACTGAGTGGCCAGATTATTATGACCACCCCATCAGTACTTCGTTGGGCCACGAGATGACTCCACAAGATGATTTTGTTGGGCCGCCTCGTGACTCCACGAAATGTTGAAAGGTGATGCAAGGAATCTGACACTGCACTGTTGCCCTTCTGTTGTCTTGTACCAGTCTTGCCACTCTCCGTTCTGCCCTAACATTGACTAGTCGCTGACGGGCACAATTCGCACGTTCAGACCCAGATTTTCGGCTGACAGTCCAGTCTTTAAACACTTTAACAACAGCTGCTCTTGAACATTTAACGAATTCTGCTGTTTTGCTGATACTCGCTCCATGGCTCCGAGCGCCAACAATCATCCCATGTTCAAAGGCTGTTAAATCGCGTTGCTTACCCATTTCTTCAGAAAAAAATCCCTTCTACTGTCGTGGTAAACAACCTGCTTCCCTATTTATAATGGTCTGGCCCTCTAGCAACTTCAGCGTGAAATTTTAGCTAATTTGCCTACAAACGTCAGGTGGTCATAATAATCTGGCCACTCAGTGTACATGGTGTAACCTCCCCAACTACAGCCTGTTGACTAAACTGTTAAGGAGCAGAAGCACAACAGGGATGTTCAGATACCAAGTACCGTACTTTGTACAAGCACTGATACTTTTCCAGTTTCAAGACTAGACTAGAGAAAAACTCAAAAGTTAGGAGGCAGCTGTCATTTTTAAGAAGCTTTGGCTACGGGGCTACCGTGATTTTTGCTGATACTCGCTCCATGGCTCCGAGCGCCAACAATCATCCCATGTTCAAAGGCTGTTAAATCGCGTTGCTTACCCATTTCTTCAGAAAAAAATCCCTTCTACTGTCGTGGTAAACAACCTGCTTCCCTATTTATAATGGTCTGGCCCTCTAGCAACTTCAGCGTGAAATTTTAGCTAATTTGCCTACAAACGTCAGGTGGTCATAATAATCTGGCCACTCAGTGTACATGGTGTAACCTCCCCAACTACAGCCTGTTGACTAAACTGTTAAGGAGCAGAAGCACAACAGGGATGTTCAGATACCAAGTACCGTACTTTGTACAAGCACTGATACTTTTCCAGTTTCAAGACTAGACTAGAGAAAAACTCAAAAGTTAGGAGGCAGCTGTCATTTTTAAGAAGCTTTGGCTACGGGGCTACCGTGATTTGTGCATTCCTGTTTTAATGTATGATTTGTTTATATATATCTATATATATATTCTACAGGACACCGGGGCTGGGTCCTGGAAGGATGCTATATTTCCACTCTGGACTGTGGTCCCTTTAAAGGATGAGACAGGGTTAACTCACCTGCTGGAGGAAGAGTGTGTTAAAAAGACAGGAAGTGGTAGCTAGCAGGTGAGGAGAAGTGTGGAGGAGGTTGGAGCGTGGGGATCTGTGTACTGCTGTGAGCTTGAATGTCAGTAATCTTGCTGGAAATCTGTAGACTGGGAAAGTTACCCTGGAAGTCTGGGACTGTTTAAACTGCGATTGCAGCTCTGAAATCTTCATGTCGGGGAGACTGTTCTTTTGTGTTGTACGGAAGAGTTGCTGTTTGAGTTGGCCAGCTGATCAGTGAAGATGAACTGTTTTGTTATTTTGCTGCTGTGAAGCTATTTAAGTTAATAAACTTTACTTTATTTGCAAAGCCTGTGTCCTGCGATCCTGCTGGATTCCCCTAACATTACAATATATATAGATATATATACACACACACAGTATATCGGATGGTACCGCTACTTATCCAAGTAATCGGTGATACCAATTACTGATACATTTTTGTTTTCTAAAACTATACAGACTAATGATTTCAGGACAGTGGTGGAGCTCCAGGGCCCAGGTGCAGCTGCGACACTGGTAGTTCTCATGAAAATGCCAAGTATTGGCACTGGTATCTGAACATCCCTAAGGCACACAGATAAGCCATCAACTCCGCTCACTCTGCTCTCTACAGTTCTCAGAATGTTCCCTATCAGAACGTGTGTATGCTGACTAAGCCTGCCTTTGCTCCCCCCTTTCTCAATTTGAGTGCTGCTGTGCAGGGGATGACATGAGACTGATAACAAGACAGATACAGATGCTTTTACATAGTATGATAGTACGTTTTTCCATTCTATGGCCCGGACAACTCCAGAGAGACTCTCACCTTTGGAATCAGGGCCTAAAAAAAAAAAAGATTAAAAAAACATTTATTCATTCATTCATACTGTCAGGTGTCAGGGACTCCAGCTCTGTGAGCATGAGCTGTGACAGCTGCATGGGAAGTGGTAAGATAGTAGGATCCGACAGTCCAGGAAGTGTCAGATTCCAATTTTATTTGAGACACCAATGTGTGTTTTAATAAAAGCATCTTAAAAAGGAAACAAAAAGCTTAATCTGGCATCTTTTAATTACTGTGCCACAAACAAGAGTTTTACAGACACATTTAAACCTCGGCACAATCATTTTAAAAACTGAAACTCCTCCATATACATACATATATTTATAGGGATGCAACAACAACACTTTTTCAAGATCAAGTACTTTCCCTCAGGTACTTGCCGATACCAATTATCGATACTTTTTCTTAAAGAGACATGCAACATTTTTTCTAAAACAATACAGACTAAGGATTTTAGGACAGTTTCTTTATAATTATGAAGAAGTGTAACTCAATCCATGATTATTCAGCAATGAAGAATGGCAACCAGCAATAGAGGACTACATATCCCTTCAATCCATGATTATACAGCAATGGAGAATGGCAACCAGCAATCATGGATTGCTGAGATTTGTAGTCCTCTATAGCCATTCTATATTGCTTTTGATTAGCACAGTGACATAAACCAATAAGAGAAGAACAATAGTCAGCTGCATTTTAAAAGTTTACTTACCTGCACTCCGGAGGGTATGGCTAGGGTTGCCACCTTTTGTTCAAGCGAAACCCGAACACTCTAGCGACGTGCGGACATTTTTTTTGGAGAAGGCGTTGTTGCTTATTCATATGTAAATATCACAGTTGAGACAATTTTCAGTGGGGGGCAGTAGCCACTATATTAATTTTGGTTGCCCGTCTGCCTGACATTTTGTGTCCAGGTTTCTGCTGCCATGAAAACCGGATACAGCATTCAAAACCCAGACTGTTCGGGTGAATCCTGGACAGGTAGCAACCCTAGGTATGGCAGACTCCAGAACTGCGAGTGGTCTCACTAGGGTTGCGTGCAGCATCTCACCAGGGCTGTATGTGCTGCTCGCCATGGCTGTAACGGCGGAGAGGAGGAGATGTGCGGCCAGACCAGCATTGCCAAGGACAGCTACTGTGAGGTGCCCAGCAGGCTGCCTGAGGTCCCCAGCAAGCGCGAGAACTCAGACAGCCGAACTTGTTTAAAAATTTCAAGTGTTGTTATTGACCTTTAGAATTGGTGCATTTTCACCAGTACAAGTAGTGGTGAAAATGCCCTGTATCAATACTGATACTAGTAGATACTACAACCTCAATTCCAAAAAAGTTGGGACACTGTGTATCTACCTAAAAACAGAATGCATTGATTTACAAATCTTATAAACCTGTATTTTATTTACAATAGACAAAAGAAAACATCAAATGTTTAAACTGAGAAAATTTATCAATTTTAAGAAAAAAAAAGTCGTTTCTAAAATTGATGGCAGCAACACGTCCCAAAAAATGGGACAGGGCCATGTTTACCACAGTGTAGCATCCCCTCTTCTTTTACCAACACTCTGTAAACGTCTGGGAACTGAGGAGACCATTTGCTGGAGTTTTGGGAGAGGAATGTTGTCCCATTCCTGCCTGATATAGGATTCTAACTGCTCAACAGTCCTAGGTCGTCTTTGTCGTATTTTTTGTTTCAAGATGCGCCAAATATTTCCATTGGTGAAAGGTCTGGACTGCAGGCAGACCAGTTAAGCACCCGGACCCTTCTAATATGAAGCCATGCATCTGATGTGGTTTAGCATTGTCCTGCTGAAATATGCAAGGACTTCCCTGAAAAAGGCATTGTCTGAATGGGAGCATATACTGCTCTAAAACCTGGATATATCCTTCAGCATTGATGGTGCCTTTCCAGATGTGCAAGCTGCCCATTCCATACACACTAATGCACCTCCCTACCATCAGAGATACAAGCTTTTGAACTGAGCACTGATAACAAGCCAGAAGGTCCCTCTCCTCTTTAGTCCAGAGGACACACCACCCATGGTTGCCAAAAAGAATGTCAAATTTTGATTCGTCTGACCACAGAACAGTGTTCTACTTTGCAACCATTTTAAATTAGCTTTGGCCCCGAGAAGATAGCGGCGTTTCTGGATCATGTTCCGCTATGGCTTCTTCTTTGAACGATAAGAGTTTTTTTAATTTGCATTTTTGGATGGCACAGCAAACCGTGTTCACAGACAGTGATTTTTTTGAAGTATTCCTGAGTCCATGCAGTGATGTACATCACAGAATCATGACTATTTTTAATGCAGTGGCGTCTGAGGCCTCCAAGATCAGATTTTCCAGATTCTCTGAGTATTTTGATATTATGTACTGTAGATGATGATACATTTAAATTCTTTGCAATTTTACATTGAGGAACATTATTCTGAAATTGTTCGACAACTTTTAGATGCAGCTCTTCATAGATTGGTAAACCTCTGCCCATCTTTACTTCTGAGACACTTTGACTCTCTAAGATGCTCTTTATATGCCCAATCATGTTACTGACCTGTTGTCAATTCACTTAATTAGTTGCAAAATGTTCTCCCAGCTCTTCCTTGTTAGTACCAGTCACTTTGCCAGCTTTTTGTTGTCCCAACTTTTCTGCGATGTGTTGCTGTCATCAATTTCAAAGTTACCTTATTTTTTTCCTAAAATGGTAAGAGTGGTATTTTTCCTACTGTTGACACAGCTCTAAGCACGTCAGTAACTAGGCTCACATCCTGTTATCCTTGATTCACGCAATGATACAGTGTGCCAGAAAGGAGAGATGAGGAAGACACTGGTCTATGCAGAAATGAGAGTTAAACAGAGAGAAGCAATATCATTCAATGTCTTGTTTTGATAAAGCACCACAGGTAAAATAATTATTGGTTAAGAAGAAAAACTATTTACAATTATTTTCTGTTTTTGTTAAGAGCACTATACAATCCCTACTCATTCAATGTATTGCACTAATTTTTACAACACACCATTGCATATTCAGAAACAAACAAGATATATTTTTTCACTTAACTGATTTAAAGCTTAAGCCCCCTCTCATGACCACATCCATGGCAAGGCACCTAGTCCCTATGCTGATGGGAACAAGGGCCACATCCCTGGCCCATATATCCAGCCCCTCCATCCTCTACATGAATAAGAGGTACATAGTACCACTTTGTTACTTATTCACAAAAAAGTAAAATAGTAAATAAACACAGACACTGTGAAAAAGTCCTTTAGTAAAAAATAAATAAAAAAATAAATATTCCTAACGTTAATCAAATGTCTGTCATGATAAACAGCCACAATGACTTGCTGATACTAACGTCGCTTCTTCTGCCACTACTCCAGTCACACAAGACAGCTGCCCAGTCGGCTGTCGAATGTCAACAAACTGGTCAGGTATCCTAGATGACCTCATTCACCAAACCAAATATAGTCATGACCATATTTGTTCAATTACATCACCTGGGATACCTGGCCATCTTTCTGACATCGAGCAGCTGGCTGGGAAACAGTCAATAATGGCAGGATAAGATCGTCGTTGCATGGGTTATCATTCATCGTTATTGATGTTAGATCTACATTGCTTGATGATGTGATTAATGTTGAATTTACATTATGGGACCTTTACTTATTTAAATAAAGAAATTTATCACAATGTGTGTGTTTCTTTGCACTGTAATTTTTGTAAATTAGTAACAAGGGGTACTATGTATTCCTTACTCATTCACATGGGGGTGGGCGGATATATGGGAGCCCCCTTATTCTGAAGGTGGCTTCCAGATTGCGATAAACACTCTCCCCTGTGGACCCATACATCCACACGGCCAGGGATGTGGAGGTCAGGCCATTGTACCCATGAACATGGCCCCCCGGCAAAATACCCTCCCCCTCTGCTCAGTTCACTCAACACTTATCAGAATCTGTGGAATGTGATGTCTTAAGACTCCCAGCATGCTTTGCATGAAGAGAGGGAGCCTTCTTCACACGCTATGCTGCCGTCTCCTTAAAACCTTAGAGCCTGTGCATACCAAAAGCTATCTTCTCCACTGTCAAAAGAACAAAAAAAAGTTAGAAAGTGAATACTTAGAAGTAGACTTTACAGCCAATGCAAAATTGTGCTCTGTTTGTCTCTGTTTGTTTTCGTTTAAGGGCCCAGTCACACAATATCCAGTGCGTTCCGGTGCATTCCGAACCTGGGATGCACTGTATCGTATAGATCAGACCGGGCTGCATTCTGGGGAGAGGGGGCGTGGAGGTGCTATTCATGTAACTTGTCACCGCAGACACGCCTCCCCGCCCGCAGTGCGATCGCTCGCACCGGAACGTGAGGTACAGGAATGCCCTCCGTCCCAGTGCAGTGGGATCTGAAAAAATAGTGCATGCAGCATTTTTTCTGATTGCACTGAACCAGATTAGAGGACATTCCTATACCTCGCTTGCCAGTGTGGGCAATAGCACTGAGGGTGGGGGGAGTGCCTGAAGTGCCATTGACATGAATAACATCGCCACGCCCCAGAACATTGCCCGGCCTGATCTATGTGATCCAGTGCGCTCTGGGCTCAGACCACACTAAATATAGTGTGATTGGGTAAAGGTGTTGTAATCCTTAAAAGTTCATTTATAGGCTGGACCAATGCCATTCGCGCGACACCCTTAGATGGCACTGAGTATTCACCATGTAGAAATGGATAAAAAACACATAAAAATCAAAGGATGTCAGATCCTGTTACAGGCATGATGCAACAGAATAGGACATATTCTGCAGTGTTAATATTGTACTGATTATTTAATCAGTTTTTAGGTATTAATGTCACAATTGTTGAAGATTACATAAAAAGAGATACTGATGTAAACTTGAATGAAAGAAGACAGCTAAGAAAGGTTTAAAAGAAATATAGCTTAAAAGGTTAAATAGCCTGCTCATATGATTAAACATTTTAATATGTAAATGCATTTGTACATATAGTTATGGCCAAAATATTGGCACCCCTATCACCTCAATCAGCCAATTTTGGCCAACCCAAAGTAAACCAGGATCTTCCTCTTGCTATCCCACCTAACAGTAACTGTTCATTGAGGCTGTTGTAAGCTCTTTATTGCTCCCTCTCTCATGTCACAGCTCTCTAGCAATCCCCGTTAATAAAGTGAATTCTCCACAGTTGCACAGCTGCTCTCTAGGAATTGCTAGAGTTGTGACATTAGAAAGAGAACAACAAAAACCTCTATGCACAGACACTATTGTATGGGGTAGCAACAACATGGACACTGGGACAATTTCAGCACTTGTTAAAAATAAACACTTGTTAAAAAAACCAGCAAGGCTAAAGTTCATGATCAGTTGATATGCAATATACATGTGGAATCTGGAGCCAATAAGCACAGTAAGAACTGAAAGAAGTTTTGGATTATTTTTACTCAGAGTGTTACGTGATGTCTAATGAAAAAAATTCTCAGTTATTTCAGCATGGCAACATCACCTTTGCATCGTGTGAATGCAGATTCTAAAAGGAAACTAGAATATAACCTCTGTCTTTCTAAGGCTATGAAAGATACTGTAAGAAAGATAGATTAACAATACAGCGCCAACTCTTTTTATCTGCAACTCCAAAGCCAGATAACATACCAATATAATTTTGGACTGTGGAAGAAAAAAAGGAGCACCCAGAGGAATCAATTTCAGGAATCCAGTATTATAAGCTACAAACTACAGTACTGACATACTCTCTGCTCCCCATTTAATTTGAATTCTTCCAAAATGTATGCCAGATAGAAGCAGACTTTCTGAGATGAAAAAAAACGTATATCCCAAAATTGTTGAGCTAAGACCATTGTGGAATTCCAGACTGAAGAAAGCCTCAAAACTCAAGTGCAGTGCAGTGCTAGAAAGACACGGGATAGTGGCCTAGTAATCTAAATCCAAGTCTATCCTGACAGAGCTAGATATATTATTGCACTAGTGGTATACCATGAAATTTACCTGAAACATCTTAAGGGATTGCCACTGCCCTTGTACAGGTCCACAGAACATCCTCAGTTTCATTAAAAAGTAAATAGGCCATTATCATACAACTAGTGAGTAAGTCCAATAGGTTCTTATAATACAACTAGTGAGTGATTTGAAAATCCAAATACAAGCTAATGTTTAGGTTTCAAGATTGCTTGAAATCACATTATTTTTCAATGTCCCAGGACTACTATGGTTTACTGAGAGACAGGGAAGGGTTTAATATTAGGCATACTACACTTGTTCCTTTAAATGGAGCTTTTCCCTGTACAATTATTGGCTACACATTATTTCCCACACGGTCACAATATTATAAGCCAGGTTAGGGACAGTTAAACAAGAGATACTCTGTAAATAATTAAATAAATAAAAAGTGATCCAATCAAAGGGGTTTTGCTTTTTAACCCAGAAATGGAGTGTCTACATGTTCCAGTGATCGAAATCTAACGCTGCTTAAAGGGCTATAGATAACTGCACAGTTGTTTCTTTCCCTCAATGGAATGTTTCTTTGGTTTGTTTTTTTGTTTTTCTAATTGTATTGTCTAGAAATGTAGCTGACTTGTTCGGATTTACATTTACATTGAGAAACAGTGTATAAGAATATTCAGGATTGACTTACAAAATATTCATTAAATTTTGCAAAATAGTCTTACACTAATTGTTTAACACATGATTATAATTCACAATGAAGCAGTCTAAATAAGACAGTTTAATTGTTTATAAATAACTGCAAATATGGAATTCAATTATCCCACTGTTTTCATAAGCTGATTTATGAACCAAAAGAACATTTTGACTGCTGCTCACTAACTCTCCCTTGATTGTTGCGGAGCATCAAATTAAGTTCAAGTCTTTGTTTGATGTAAGACACATGCCTCTTGTGCACGAGAATACAGGCACTCATTTACATAGCTTTTAATGGCATCTTGAAGCAAGGAATTGTTGCTAGATTTGAAAATTATAACCAAATGGATTGTGAAAGTAGAGATTTTGGGAAGAACAAACGCTGAATGTTTCAGCTTCCCAAAGAGTACCCACTATATGTCTGGTAATGGTCATTGATTGCTAAGATGCACCTCCTAAAGAACTTTCGTAACACCCACTACTAAACATAAGGAATAATGAAAACTCTGCTGGTTACGCAGTTTCCCAGACCTGCTTTTTTTAAATACAGAATCTAAAGGTCTCATTTAGAATTTCGAAAGTGCTAGGCTTTAACTTGTGTGAAATGACTTCCTATAGACTTCTATTTAAAACCTTCTGGCTAGCACACACAACAATGGAGTTGTTGCTAAACGACATAATGGAAAATCCTTTTTGCTAACAGATTTCCCTCCCCTTTCCTACAATCCTGTCCACTGAGGGTCAAACGTTTCTATAGTGGGCCTTTTCACTGACACCTACGCAGAGGTAATAGCAGCTAAAGGACATGAGAAAAAGTGCTGTCTTCAAAGAGCATTAAGTTGAACCAATGGCTAATGGCAATCTGAAGAATGAGCTTTATTCTGATGTTTGTGCCACGTTATCTGTTTGACTGTAGTTTTTCTCTAAAAGTAATCCAAACATGACATTTTGATCAATTATAATTGTTTAGTGTCATGTAATAGAGTAGAGTTCATCATCGAGACAAAGCTTGAATGTCCTGAACACTTTCTGTCCTAGCGCCACCAAGCTAACTTACATAGGTAGGAGGTAAGCTGTACACAGTGAGATGTGGAAATAATGATAACTGGTAACAACCTTTAGAAGCTATTAGCTCACTAAATTTCTAGAAAGATCAACAGGTATTTTTTCCACCTATTGAACATATATAATAAAACACTTTAAATTGTATAGTTACTAAACCGAAAGGAAGCAAATGAGAAAAGTTCATTGTTAGGGTTTCATACCCATTAAATATGAGGAGGGAGGTTAAAGAGATATGGAATCACTTAATGGGTTAGGTATGTTTCAGAGTTAAGGCCACGGTTAATTGTCAGGGTCACGTTTAGCATTAAATAGACTGTAAAATGAACACCCCATCCCCTACTACTTATCATCACTGTGCTCTTCCTGCCACTTTATCATTCCAAAGAAGCACAAAGTCCTAAACCTGTGTAAGCTCCATTTTAGATGATGTTGGAGCTTATGCTGGGCTACCTTTTTCCTCTTTCTTATATAACAGTGATTGAGCATGGCGTTTCTGGCCGAGCAATGCATTTAAGAGGAGGTTACATGCTCCTTCTTACTGGGAAGGACTGGGTATTTTCAGAAAATTCAAACAGAACATCAGGAGCATAGGTGTGTAGCGGCATGTAAAGAGAACTTTATTGGGCAAAGTGAACATGCATATTCTCTAACTTGATAACAATGGGCATCAGAATAGAGCAGGGGTGAATCACCCCAACAGGCACACAAAATTCAACACGAGACAGGGGATTCTGGTAAGTAGAATTGGGTCTTAGAAGCATATTCCTTTGCATTAAGGAATGGCTAGGACCAGATAGGGCGTAAAAGATGGGTAGGGGTTGGTTTTAATATGAGCCAAAAAAAAATATGCCCATGCCCTCATGGACAAAAAATGTTAAGGCTCTAATTGGCTGAAACATTCAGTGACAATGGCCACACTCTAATATTGTTATATGCTAACTGATAGAGCTTACATACAGCCTGGTTCAGACTAACATGTGCTCAGCTACGGCATGCTGCAAAAGAAGATGGGGTGCACACAGGTCCACATTTACTACATGTACACAGGGACCCCATAGAATGTAAAAGGTCGTATTTCAGCACAGTGGCATGGCACTTCTGCCTTGCAGTACTGGGGGTCCCTGGTTCGAATCCCAGTCAGGACAGTATCTGCCAGTTATATCACTATATGCATATTCTCCTTCTGCTTGCGTGGGTATTTCGGGTTCCTCTCACATTTCAAAGATATTCTGGCAGGTTAATTGGCTCCTGTCTAAATTGGCCCTCATATGTATGCATGTGAGATAGGGACCTTAGATTGTAAGCTCCTTGAGGGCAGGGACTGATGTGACTGTGCAATGTAAAGTACTGCTTAAAATTGTCGGTGCTATATAAATACCAATAAGAAAAAATAAAATGCAAAGTGCAATTCCAAGGTGGTAACCAATCAAGATGGCAAAATATATGATAACACAGGGATTAAACATGATTGCCATGAGTTACCACACTGTATATATTTTGTGTACCCTGCATTAGATTTCTAATTATACCAGTTTGCTTAGTGGAGAATTTTTAACCAGTGCAAAGTGTAGCAGAAGTATGGCTGAATAAAAGAGGTATGCAAAATGCGCAGCCGGCTTCCTCGCTATGCTAATAGCGTATCTTCTAAGAAGCTGCGCACAGCGCGCACCAGTTTAAGGAGTAACCAGCACACGCTGTATGCAACTTCTAACGGCGTGGGAGACGGGAGGCCGCGCTTGTCGTGGATCCAGGGATCAGGTTAATATAAAAAAAAATTGGTTTATTTTATGTTCCCGGGGACATAATTTGTCAGGGGACGGTCTCCTGAATCCGGGGACTGTGCCCAGAAATCAGGGATGAATGTAGGGCTGCAACAACTAATCGACTAAGTCGATTATAATCGATGATTGAAAAAGTTGTCAACATTTTCAATCATTGATTAATCAGCTTTCGATTAGTTGTCCGTGTTTACGGCTTCACACACGCCGCGTGCCGCACCTCCTCCCAGCCTCACGATTGCATTTTTGTTTTGGAGCAGAGAGCCCGCACTCACCACCTGGCGGTCCGCATTGGCCACCGGAGAGCCTTATTAGGGAACCACCTCTGCTGCACATACACGCACCCGTAAAACTCTCTGGACCCCTGGTGAGAGCCCGCACAGCCCACCTGAGACCCTTTAGACATCAGGCGGAGAACCCAGAGCAACAGAGTATATAGCTTCATATTATTCTGCATTGCACTGTGTAATGTATTGCTGGGATTTATAGTCCTCTATAGCTGATGCTGTTCTGCATTGCTGTATAATGGTATTGCTGGGAATTGTAGTTCTCTATAGCTGTTGGTAGTCATTGTTGCTGGGATTTATAGTCCGCTATAGCTGATGGTAATCTGCATTGTTGTGTAATGTATTTCTTGGAATTGTAGTTCTCTATAGCCAATGCCATTCTGCAATGCTGTACAATGTATTTCTGAGTTAGTGGCAGTACTACCAGGGTCGCAGCAGTCATGTACGCGCACAGCCCTGACAAAGCATCCCTCCACTACCAGTGTGCTTTACATTTTCTAAACCAATAAATACATTCACACTACTGTTACATGGATGGCAAAAGTGGCAGACAGGGGCGGGGAGAATGTGGGGAAGAGGCAGAGTGGGAGGGGGGCCAAATTGCCGCACCATGGGCCTCTGGGTTGTACTTGCCCCCTGGGCTAAAAGTTGCCAGTCAGCCCCTGGGGAACAGGAACTAAAACTAAATGGTCTAGAACACAAGATTTCATTTGGAAGACTATATTTAGATAGATGTTAAAAGGAAAATATTCCCAGTCCCATAACTGTTTCAGGCAAAAATGCATTAAAGACATGAAATAACCATGTACTTGACAGGGAGAGAAATATACAGTGTGGAGTGCTGAGCGCATGGAAAGCTAAGAGCAGTGCCTTTGCCATTAAATAAACTACAAAATTCATTTTTTTTTCTATTCTTCAAGATGCAAGGCTTTGATTACAATTATTGCCATAGTGTAACATCAGGAAGACCGATATATGATATATATCAGAGGGACTGATATATGAAAACTAGAGCTAAAGTGGAGATGCTGGCAGAAGCAAACAAATACCTTTTTTCAATTAAAAGAAGAAACCGAATTGCTATTTCCAACCACTTTGCTTATGTTTTATATATTAGGCTTGAAAGCTTTAAAAGAAAACACTACTTTCTCAAAAATAAAAAGGGTATACATAATTGCCATACAAGTCATTTTGAAATTTGCAGATGCTGTCATTTTTTTCAATTCCCACTAAGTTCTCCTGCAATGTGTCAGCCTTGAGGTGTTCTGCATATTGTTGATGTAAGGAAAACCTCCAAAGAGCTCACTTTTTTCGGGTTAGTGGCTTGCTGCTTTTTTTCAGAACTCTGCACTTTCTCACAAGTCACCTTTGAGGAATTCTCTGCAATGGGAGTTCCATGAAACTCTCTATTCTGACTCCGATCGTTTTGATAGCGAGATATATCCCTTGCTGAGACCTCTATGCCGGGCCTGTATAAGCAGATATACTCACTGCGGACAATCCTCGTCAGATTGCTGAACTCGTCAATACCGATTCATTCAAAAGAGGTGTTTATTCTTTACATCAGGTTACAGCAGATAACAGGAACAGCAGATGAATGGTGATAGTATTGTGCGGTCAGAAAATGATGCCTTTCCTACGTACTGTGCAGATTACATGTGTGTCCTTGTTACATGTGGCTAGTAGCTGTGCCATGACACAGGAAGTACTGCACACAGGAAGCAGGAAGGGGCTACACTAGGGGGAAATACATTGTCACATGAGGAATAATCACAGAAAGCATGTTTGTTACAACAAAAGGCCACTAGATGGCAGCATAGGATAACACATGGATTTAGCTATGAGAAAATAGTTAGGCAAATCACACTATATAAATTCTAACCTATATAACAATGCTAATATTAACTGAGGCTATGCATCTCATATTCTATGCCCCTGTTGGGGCGGCACACTCTCTAAGAGCCCGTTCACACTGCTGCAATGTGTTAATTGCACAGATCCGTGCAATTAATGCACCGTACCGCGTACTGTGTCTACTGTGTATTAACAGTGCGGGAGGCACGTTGCGTTGCCATTCATTTCAATTGTTCCCCAAACTCACCTCCCGCCTGAAATGCACACAATTATGCCACAATGCAAGGTAATGCAATACTGTATGTTGCGGTGCAATTAACAAAAGTAGGGCATGCACTGCTTTCTTTAATCGTCTTGGAGCTTTGGGGGGTCAGGGGTCTCATCGGCCAGAGATGTTCCTAACCAGCATAGATTTTTTAGACTGTCAAAATTGCCTCATTAAAAGTGAGATATCCATGGATCTCAGATGCCCCTAAATTTGGCCATATTGTTCATGAGTTTTATTGTTAAATTATCGTATGTAAATGTCCAATGGTTTGCCTCGCTAGGGTTCCAGGGTATGGGGCTCTGGTGCAAAATTCGTAGCATAGAGCAGACCATCTTCCAGAATTTCTGAACTGCATGTAAAAAGGTTCCTGCTTGGGACTTACTGGAAAGCAGTTTGGTGAGTGGCTTAGGGTGAGGAGAGTTAGCCTAATGGGTACTAAGTACAACCTGAGTAGTACTTTGTAATTATATCAAGGGCATTTTGGGAGCAAGATCTGGTAGTGCTCAAGATTTGAGAGCACATTTCAGGCTCTAGTGTTATATTTAGATCTGACATCCATTTCTGTATGTAGTTGTGAGCCAGTAGTGAAGGCCTGTGGAGAGGTAAAAGCGTACAGCAAAGAAATTAGACCTGGGGAATGAGTGTTGCCCTTACATTTCTATTCAAAGGGAGTAAGGATTGGGCCTGGACCAGTGAAGCAACAAAGAGGTTGACCTGCAGATATTGAAAATGGTCTGAGCTAGTCAGTTTGTCTCCTTCTTGAAAAACGTGGAAGTGGTTTACAACATTGGACTCAAAGAGGCAGTAGAAATGGGATATACCTGCAGACATACAGTGGTTAAGGGCACCAAGGTGATTCCAGGCCTAACGGGAAGGATGATTTTTTAAGAAAGTAAGGAGTGGGAGATGGCATAATAGAAGGCCCATGGAGTATAAGTGTTGTGAGGTTATGTAAGGTCTTCTTTAGACGGGAGCCAAAGTAGATTGTCTATGCTCAGGGGATTGCAATTTCACCTTATTTTTCTAATTTTGATAGGTATAGAGCCTCTACTACTTAATAAATCAAACCCAATGTGTTCAAAATAGGTATTTTTTTAAAAAAAAAAAAAAAAAATTACTAAAATGATTGCAATGTACATAGTTCAGATATACACATACCAAGCCCCGCGCTATCATAAGAATATGTACAATTAAACACTAACAAATTCTAAATATCACAAGCAACTGTACAATACACTGGAAAATGTAAAATGTATCTTCTAAAAAACTCACTATTAAACACATTGAGAATATGCCGTTGTTTTTATTGTTGTCGTTATCATTGTTACTGATTATTGCTCAATAAAGAGATTTTTATACATTTAATTTTGCCGCTTATCCTCATCTCTACACAAGCTCCTTTCCCTACATCTCCCAAAGGCAGGTGAGACCAGGGACTTTGTGGAGATTGCTGTGACTTAGACAGTTTGCGGAGGGCTTGTTCACACCAAATGCGGACCAGATCTGCATGAGTTTCTGCACACGCAGTGCAGTGTGTTTTGCCGTGGGTTTTTTGGGGGGGCTTTCAGTGCGTTTGCATCCGTTTTTGATGCGTTTGCATGTGTTCCTGAGCAGGAAAAATAGGGCTTGCTGCAGTTTTTCCACATGCTCTGGAACTGAATGCTGCGGGGTGCACTAGAGCCCAAAATACCATTGGAATACATTGGACGCAGTTTTGATCTGTTCTGTAACTGCTCTACTCTGCACCTGGAACGCGCTTGGTGTGAACTAGCCCTGAATGAGTCTGGACAGCACCTCTTAGAACTGATGGTTCTTGTACATATAGCAGTCTGGATATAGCAGGTGAGTTGCTGTTTACCTTTTTATTTGTTGTGGGAATTGTTTGTCTGATATGAAGCAGTGGTGGTTTGAATCGTTCCCTCGACGTGAAATGTTGCTACACCAAGGTTAGACAAATTCTAGCCCTGCAGCAGGTTCAACTATAAATCCCATTAGGCATTGCAAGACAGCCAAAGGTATGACTCCAGGGGCAGATGCATGATGAGATTTGTAGTTGCACCACAGCTGGAGGGCACGAGTTTACCCCTGTTCTACACCATAACTATTTATAATTCTTTCTGGATATTCTTTGAATATTATATTAGTTTTTAACTTTTAGGTTTGGGTAGAGCATCATTTGTGTATTGGTCAATCTAGGGTGAAACAACTTTTACATATTTTTTTTTTCTGGACAAATATTTAGTTGATTTCATTTAAGCTGGAGCGAATGATAGATATATACTGTACTTTTTGGACACTGATTTCGTTTTTTTTGAGTAATCCTTTCTTTTTTCTTTTTTTTTTATTGCATTGTTATTTATCATATACATACC
This sequence comes from Nanorana parkeri, assembly GCF_000935625.1. Lineage (NCBI taxonomy): Eukaryota > Metazoa > Chordata > Amphibia > Anura > Dicroglossidae > Nanorana > Nanorana parkeri. The sequence goes on along the minus strand of NW_017306852.1, from coordinate 72,662 downwards.
CACATATTTTATGACTGCTTGTATTTGTATTAGGGCTCATTCAGACGGGCGTGCAAGCAGACTGCGTGGTTCCAAGTGCGGGTATCTGGAGCCACATGGATGTGCAGTTCACTGTGTGCGTGTGACCGCGCGCAATTACACGCAGCACCTGTCCCTTTTGGGCTCGGGTCATTTTATGGGTGTGCACATCCATCTGAATGAGCCCTTAGGGACCTTTGCAAAGAAGTCTTACTAACTTGATTTAGGCTTTCACAGGTTCCAAGACCAGCATCTGCAGCCTCTTCCCCCCAATGCTCTTGTGGGCGGAGGTCCACTGATGTCATCATGTGTAATGCAGGGTCCATAGCCCTGCATTACACATGAGGAAGCTAGGGACAGTGCACAAGCTGGAAAAAAAAAAGGGAGAAAGGTGAGTGCTGACCACTGGGGGAGCGAGCATCAGCTAAGTAAAAGTGCTTTACACCAGTCCCTAAGACAAACACAAGCACTTAACTCTTACAGTGTGTGGGTAGCCCCCTTGCATGGGTAGCCAGTAATAGTCTTTAACATAACAAGTTGCCTGGCTTTCCTTTACTTTATTTACACTATTATGCATTCAGCAAAGTCAGAACTCCTGAGGTGCCTATTTATTTTGTATCAGTGAATCATAAAGTACTGAAGCCCTTAGATTATAACTGCTAGGTAGCTGGCATTCTCAGAAGAAGTAGTCACAATAAAAACCTTGGTAACTATCTTAAACAGGTTTCCTGTAAAAGCAGTGTCAGACTCCAGCTAGTCATGGAAAAAAAAAATTAAAGTAAGGGCTTTATTTAAGAATAATGTGCAAAGACTTTGCATTAGCCTTCAAAATAAGCTTTCATTAGCTTGGCTACACTCCTGAAAGCGATGATTGCTATGAGTTACTGCACATCATTTCTCTTCATGCCATGTTATTTAATAAGCCCACAGTTCTTCATCTGTAACTATACAAACGGGAAACAATATTCCGCATGGCCATTTCTGCTGTATAGGAATGAGGTAGGCAGTTCTGGAACAAGCAAGGACTGGCATGATAGATTATACACATAACAGTCTTCATATTCATGCACATATGTCTGCAGAACATCCACAATACAGAGCAGCTGAAGAACTGCAGAAATCTGGGGATTCAGTAAACACGCAATAAAATCAATTAGACTAATAGCATACCTCAAAACTTTCTGAGATGAGAAAGAGGGACACCTTTCAATATAATGTATCTAGGCAATGAACATACCCCTGCCATGCCCCTGTTATGCCGACCATTTACAATGTATATGCCAATACCGATTTGTCAAGCCCAGAACTTTTCAAAATAGCAAACAAGATAGGATTAAGGTTTTAGTGCAGAATAACACTTTTGGTAGATAAATAGAACTTTTCATAGATATCTGTACATCATACTAAAAAGAGGGACAACTCTATGTATGATGATTAATAATAACATAGACATGTCAGGTGTAAAATGCTGTGATTTTAAAATATACTTGCAAAGCATTCACTTCCTGCTTTTAAAGTGCAAAATACTTCAGTATGCCAACACAATGCACACTGGGATTGCCTTGTCATCAGCAGAGCATTGCTGGGAAATCTCATCACTGGGAAAGGCATTTTCCTCCACTGAGATGATGTGCATGGTCAGATGTTCTAGTCACATGTGCCAGATTTTCAGGAAGTAAATGGAGATCTAGTAATCTGCCCTTAGTAAACATTGCCACTGTCAGAAGACTGGTAAATAAAAGAGAAATAAGGTATGCAAAGAATACAAAGTCTGCAATTATCTAGAAGTATGTGTTTGTAGATTGTCATTACTAAACATCTCTGAAGGTGTGCTTGTTGTTATTTTAAGGATATGGGCAAAGGTCCGCTTTAAAGTGACACTAAACTCAGGAGTCACATTTTAAAAGTGCCTTAACTATTAATAACATAATCTTCAAAGGGATTTCCTTAAAATAAAAAGGTTCCCAGGAAATTAGTCAGCTCTTCTATGGAGTAATACAGAGGGGTCTGATCTGCGAATAACTCCTCCAGGGTTTTACCTTTACTAGAAACTCCAGCCAAAACCTTTAGTTTACCATTTATTAAGGATTAGAGCCTCTGTATTATTTTACTTCTTTTTTGAAGGCTTTGTCCCTGTTGAAAGAATTTCTCTCCCTCAAGACAGGAAGTGATGAGAAATCAATCCAGCGGGGACAAAACAAAAACACACTTTTAACAATATGAGAAAAAAATAGGATCCCCCAATGTCTAACCTGATCTCATGCAATTGACTAAAAACACATCTTTATGACTAAACACATCTTTATAAACTAAAAGTGCATTTTAGTAGAGTCAGGAAAAGTTAGAATTGCTGTCAATGATTTAATTACTTTCTGTGCATATGTTAGCACACTAATGCATTGTTGCAGGATTTCCATATGCATTGCAATGCACTTAGTACTGAATATTAACACGCACTCATGTGCATCAATGGAAATGCATCTCCATTGAATTGAATGGGTAACCCATCAAGCAAAAAAGCCCATTGATAACCACATCCTCCATTGTATGCCTTGGTGTCAAAGGGATATGAAGTAAGGGGAAATCTCAGCAATGGGGGTCACAGAGGTCACAGAAAGAAATAATAAACCTGACAGTAAGTTTTCATTTTTTCCATACTGCCCAAAGTAAAACAAATAAAATGCCTGGAGTGGGGATTTCAGGAGTTTTAAACAAACATAAAACAAATAGAGCAAGTATTGAAAAAGAATGAATAGAGGTGGTTACCTAAGGAATGGATACAGATCTCTGGAGGTAACAGCTCCACCTTCACTATACGGGACACGGAATGCTCAGAAATCTTTTGGCGAAAAGCAGGTTCCCAATCATATTAACAATTTTGCAGTGCATACAGTAACTATTGAAGACCAGAAAGTTAGTGTAGAACTACAGTTTTGAGCTCTATGCTTACTATTTTAAATTCAAAACAAGTTTAGTTCGACCTTCATGAAAAATGTAAATAGAGGTCAGACTAGGCATCACACTAGAAAGCCCCCAAAAATGCACATATAGCATATTAATATTTCTTTTCATTTCAAGCATAGTCTCTTTTAAGCATGGAAATGGTTGCTATAGTAACCAGCTATATTGCATTTCAGCACAGAATGAAAGTTGTTTCATCATAACTCAGCATTTCCAATTCTTAAAGTCCTGTAAATAATTGATTTTTTTCTCCCATTGAAAAAAATGTGGCCATAAATAATGCATTCAAATAAAAAAAAGGAAACGAAACAAGTCTTTCTCACTGGTATTGTAACAAACGTAACACACATAAGTGGAAAGTGGTGAAATGTAATGCAAATCATAAACAACAATGTAAGTTGTGTTAGCATGGTCAAACGTAATATACATAACACAATAACAATAAAATGTGCAGCTAATAATGGACAATAGACTGGTGTATGCTCACGCAACATGATCATAGGGAATTGTGCTGTGCACTTAATGAGGACATCTGAAAAAAGAAAAAAAAAAAGGCGATGAAGAGAAAGTGTATGTCTGACATTAGATCAGAAAGGAGAAAGCTTCTCTCCAAATGTCAGTGTCATGACTGCACAAGGAGGAGGTAGGGAGGATCACTTTCAAAAGCCTCTTCTCTCTAGAATGTCAAAGCTGCTTAGAAAGCAAGAAGCATTGAGCTGAACATAAAGGCGACATATCAGTCTAGTCTGCGAAAGATAAGGAGCTGTGGCCATTTCTTAGATAGTTGTTCACGTGTAGCCAGACTGGATGCAGATTTCTGCATAGGAAATAAGCTGTGTTATTTCTAGGTGACTACCTTCATACCTTGTCAAATATGCCTTACGATACATTTCCAAAGACCAGACAAGCATTACTTTTATTTAGAACATCATTGGTTCTAATACCAGCATCTCTCAATTGAACATCTACTCATATAATTATTAAATACTACTACAACTTGTATGAAAGTAGACCTATTTTTTTAACATAAAGCAAATTGTTAAAAATAGTTACAGTAACTCCTTCACAGGGCCCTGCACCCAATGTACAAAACCTACACATAATATACGGACTTCAAATAAGCCTTGAGCCATATGAAAGGCCACCAAATTTTCCTCCTTTTAGAATAAAACTCAAATATCTATTCAAGCACATAGCCAAGCTATCTACTTTGATATTCATAATCCTGATTAAACCCAATTTGGACACATAATAAGATGACAGTTGTATCTGTGGTATAACCAATCCACATAAAACACCTGGTTATCCAAAGTGCTACTTGTAATCCAAGGTTATAGAGGTATCCACCGAGGCAATTCAATCTCTGATGTAAATTCTGCTTGAGATTCATATTAGGCTCAACAGTCCAATATAAACACATGATGTGTTATCATGCACATGCACTATCCAAGTCTATTTCACATAACTTTGCTTTTGACACTATAAGATGGTCACATATACACTGCAACTGTTGATTAACATATGTGTGCCTGAATCAAACAACCTGATCTGATGTCAGTCCAGTCATGACGATTTCCCATAAATAGAAATGTTCACCACCATGCATATATACAGCAGTTGCCCAAGAGAGATCCAATCTCAAAGTATATTCATTCAAATGGACATCGCTTTCGGACTTAGTTTTCATCCACACAATGTTGTGTCCCAATCAGGGATAATAAAATAATATAACCCTCTGACAAGGATGGAAACATTGTTGTCATGAGTACAGAGAAAAATGGAGTAACCAACACAGAATAATAGAGAATGGTATAGCTACACCACAGGAATGATCTAATAAAAAAAAACAGAAACATCTTTTTTTGCACTAAGAAAGAATTATAGATGACAACTGAACAGCTACCTTTTTAAAGTACAATTTCCTCAAACCCGAGTGTTTGTCAAAATACATAAAGTGCACTGTCAAAATACATAAAAATGTACAAAATCCACTTATTTCAAATCGAGGCAGACTGAAAAGATAAACATCTATGTAGATTTAGTGTTGAAACCTGATGTGGAGGCTTTACCTTCATTTGTTAAGGATACCCTCCATATTATTATTATTATTATATTATTATACAGGATTTATATAGCGCCAACAGTTTGCGCGGCGCTTTACAATATAAGGAAGACATTACAATCACAATACAAATCAAGACAAGATGGTAAGGATGGCCCTGCCTGTGAGGACTTACAATATAAAAGGGAGGGGGAAGTGATACATGAGGAGGGACTAAAAGGGAGGATACAAATTAGAGGTTTCTTCTGGCACTCTTTTGTTAGGGTTGGATATGGAGGCTCTCCTCAACACCACATAGCAATAACTGTAAATAGATTCTTTAAAGATTTGGAGATGACAGAACATGAGCATAATATGTTTGTTCTGTCATTGTAAGGTTTTTTTTTATGGAACAATGTTTTTTATTAAATGGGTCCCACTCCAGGTGCAAGATTCTGCGATGGGCACTAATTGTGCTCCGTCCTATGCAAATGTGTATTGGGGAGGGGTGGAAAAGTTAGGACTTTGCCAGAGATGACTTGTCTATGTACCTGTTCCATGTTTTATCATAGCACAGGTACATAGATTACATTTTTGTTCTTTGGTTGGGATCAGATTCTTTATTGAATGAGTTTGTAATCATTCTGAATTTCAATAACTAAGTTTACATGCATGGCAGATAGGGATTGAATCAATATCTGCAAAATTGGTTAGGTGGACTGTATATCAAGCTACATAGAAAATCTACAGTAGGAAATACAATATAGGAAGCATACACCTAATTCAGAGTTTAACATATCAGCAATACCTTTGGATGCATAACTGCACTAAGGACAAAGATTTTATGGGAGAGGCAATAAAGTTGAGACAGAGATTACACAGAAAGAGATATAAAGAAGATCAAATTGTTAATCAAAGCTTTTTAGAGAGATAAGAATGCTTATCATACAAATAAGAAAGTCCCTTCTTGACATACCTACAAAAATAAGGAAAATGCTGACAGTTACATCATTAGAATTATCTCCACATTTTCAAGTAACACAAGGGATTGAGTTACATTTTGAGAAGGCAATGATACCTCCTAATTTTTTCTTGTCACCTATAGAAAAGCGTAATCTCTCAAAGATATCTTAATATCCAGTGAATATGTTAGGAAGAGAAAGAAGCACTGTTGCAAATATCCAGATACAGACCCTTGTCATAATGTCCGTGACGTCACCGGATCTTCAACGGGACTCCCGGAAGCCGGCGGAGAGGTGAGTATTTTCATTAGCGATCAAAAGCATTTTAATCAAACATTTTAACGATTAATCGCGGAATTATTCGTTAATTTCCGCAGCCCTAATCTACATACAGTATATATATAGAGATCTATACACATATACATCTCTATATATATTGTGACGTTGGGGTGATTAGCACAAATGGTGAGCGCTTAAGGAACAGTCTTGAAGCCGTTTTAAACATAAACAGGACAGTCTTTTATTTCATTCAACAACAGAAAACAAAGCTTCAACGATATTACAAGGTCTGCTTGTATTTCAGCAAAACTAAAGGTATGGCAATCTCACCACTCCAGGTTGTTGCACATACTCCTTGTGTCCCAGTCCCTGGACATTAGGGTATTTCTTAACAGTGCCACAGTCCACCTCTCGTGGCACTCTTAAACACATCCCTCATGTGTCACTGGCTCTCTGTCTCCTCGGCTGTCTTCAAGGTGCCTCCAGCACACACAGCCACCTGGCTCTACTCTGACATCTGGGTGGAGTCCTCCTGACTCCTGAACACCTCTGTTCCTCTTCCCACTGGAGCCCAGAACATTAGCCAGCACCCTTCCAATAAGTGCCGTGCACAGGTGTGCAATTAGGTGCTGGCTACTATTAAACAATGGACCCAGAAATGGAGATTTCATCCCTCCCAATTGGGTTTTATTGCTATATAATGTTTTACCTTTTTATTCCCTTAGGGCCCATGATGCATACTACTGCATTCTGTTGCAGTGCGCTCATGCTCACATGTTAACATATGTTATGGCATGCATTTTGGTGGATTACATTAAGGCATCCCATTCATTATCAATGAGCTGCCAACCTACCACAACAGATGAAAAAAATTGTGCATGTGCAATAGAAGATCACAACATATGGCATACTATAGGTAGTGAAATGTGGTGCGTTAGGATCTACTCTACAATGATCTGGGGTGCCATTCAGAATAAATGGCACTCCGACATGCACAAAGGTGTGCTGTCATGCATTGTGAAAACGCGCAATAACACGTGTTTTGGTCTTGGCTGGAAGCTGGTTGGTTTTCATGGGCAGCGGCTCTAGATTCTGTCTGGTCCATTTTTGATAAAGTCTCCTAAATTATTTTACTAAAAATACTCTAACATTCTTTCTAACAACCAATAACTAGTTCATTTTATTTTGTTTACATAGCTATGGAGACTAAGAACAAAGCCAGGTAAAAATGGAAATGGCTTGGCGATCTCCCAATGCCATCCAGGAAACACTGCTAAAGTCCACTTGTTTGGCTATGCTACATTCTAACTATTAGAACGCTGGTCACTGATCAAACAAAATCTGCAGACTTTTCATTGATTTGGTTTTAGGACTCAGAAGAAAGCATAAGGGAAGAATTCATAAAGTATAAAGTATACATACATTGCATTATGTGACTGCATATTATGGACTGCAAGCTAACCAGACACAGGAAGTGCTTATTTTCTGTTCTATAGTGAACAATTCATAATTTCTCATTACATAGAGGACCGGCAGAATTGATGCTGTCATGTGCAGCGGTTCTAGGAAAATAAACTGACCTTTATTTCTGCTAAGCTGTCTTTCTGAAGATCAGTATGATTTTTATAAATGTGCTATCAACTGAATTCTAAGGACAAGTCTCTGAAGAACAAGCTACATACAAAGTCCACTCTGCTCCTCATTTTCTAAAAAAGATCACTTCATCTGGGATAGGTCAGTAATGGTATATATTTTATATTTATAGTTTTTGTTTCCCAACTGAAACAGAGAGTGGCTTTATAATCCCACTTCAGATAACATGTATAGAAAGTAGGGTTGCACAGATACTTTTCGAGTACCAGTGCAGATACTTGGCATTTTCATGAGAACTACCAGGGTTGCAGTGGTTGCAGCTGGGACCTGGCTCTGGCACTCCACCACTGTCCTGAAATAATTAGTCTGCATTGTTTTAGAAAAACTGTCACATGACAATAAACAAAAATGTATCAGTACTCGTACTTGTAAGTACTCGTACTCGCAAAACTGGTATCTGTGCATCCCTTTATTTATATTTATAAAAACAAAATCGTACATTAAAACAGAGATGTACAAATCCCAGGAGCTCCGTGTGCTCCTTACCAATGACAGCTGCCTCCTAACTTTTGCATTTTTCTCTAGTGTAGTCTTGGAGCTCAAAAGTATCGGTACATGTACTCGTACTTGTACCGAGTACTGTACTTGGTATCTGTGCAACCCTAATAGAAAGTGTACAAAATATACAAATAAAAATGAAATATATGCTGCGTTTTCACCTCCTTTTTCTAAATCAGGATAAGCACCTTTTTTAGGCTGCTAAATGTGGAATATTTTTTTTTGTTTAAATTTACTCAAGTGTACATCATCAATCAAGTCCCTGTAAAATTAAAATAGAAAACTTAATTGTAATCACCCATTAAAAGTCCACAAAAACATCAAATTAAAACATTTGTGCAACCTAATCTTCATATATATTTAAAGCTATAGTTCACCTTTCCACTAAAATAACCAATGCATTCAAGCATCCCCACTTAAATAAAATCCACTATGCAGGTTGTGCAAAAGAAGATTGTTTTCCATGGCATACCTGTAGGCTGCCCTCATTATCTTTGAAGCCTGTCTTAAAAACTTCTATGCTGATAGACCTTCCCCGGCCATCGGAAGTGTGTGTCCAACCAGTGGCGTCACAATCATCCCAGTCTTAGTCTGTAGGGTTCAATATTGAGTTGGCCCACCCTTTGCCACTATGACAGCTGCAACTCTTCTGGGAATGCTGTCCACAAGGTTTAGGAGAGTTTCTATGGGAATGTTTGACCATTCTTCCAGAAGTGCATTTGGAGGAGAACACCTGGCTCGCAGTCTCCGCTCTAATTCATCCCAAAGGTGTTCTATCGGGTTGAGGTGCAGGCCAGTCAAGTTCCTCCACCCCAAACTCCCTCATCCATGTCTTTATGGACCCTGCTTTGTGCACTGGTGTGCAGTCATGTTGGAACAGGAAGGGGCCATCCCCAAAATGTTCCCACAAAGTTGGGAGCATTAAATTGTCCAAAATGTCTTGGCATGCTCATGGATAAGAGTTGGAACTAAAGGGGCCAAGCCCAACCCTTGAAAAACCCCACACCATAATCTCCCCTCCACCAAACGTTACACTTGGCACAATGCAGTCAGGTAAGTACCGTTCTCCTGGCAACCGCCAAACCTAGACACGTCCATCAGATTGCCAGGCAGAAAAGTGTGATTTGTCACTCCAGAGAACATGTCTCCACTTCTCTAGAGTCCAGTGGTGGCATGCTTTATACCACTGCATCTGACGCTTTGCATTGCACTTGGTGATGTAAGGCTTGGATGCAGCTGCTCGGTCATGTAAACTCTTACGTTGTTTACCCATATCTTCAGAAAAAAATCACTTCTACTCTCGTAATAGCTGCTTTAGGTTAAGAAAAATTTGATGTCACATACATTGCATGTCGGTATTATAGTGATAATATTTTTTCTCTATTGGAGGCCTCCCTTGGTGTTATGGATTAGGTACAATGTAGGTATGTTTAGGGTAGGTGATAGGTTTAGAGAGTAGTTGGCTTTAGATTAGGCTTAATTTAATCTGAGGTCTAGGCATAAGCACTTGGTTTGGGATAACAGTGTGTTTAGTTACTATTACATTTGAGTTAAGCAATACATTCCTTTTCCAAGGTGTTGTTTTAAAAAAAAAAGTTTTTTCTAGATGTGCTGGGACTGCAAAAAGGTATCAATTAAAAATAATTCACTCACATAAAAGATCAAGTAATATTAAATATTATTGTTTAGGCAGTACCTACAAAAAAACTAAAGGGAAACTCTCCTATTATACAGGTAAATCAAGCTACTATGTTACTGTGATACATACAGATTTTTCCACCTTTCCTTCCAATTTCCCAGCACTAATAAAACAGAAAGTTGACAAAGTTTTTTTTTTTTTTTTTAATCATTGCACTGCACCAGGTTGAAAGCCTGCAGAGAGTAAAAGGAGACAGCTGTATATTACTTGAGCCCTGAGAGAGTTGTGTCACTCCGCTCAACAGCCTTGTTGCATCCGTTTCCCTTAGTTCCCCAGCTGAATTTGACAAAAAGGGTCTAAATGGAGCCTGATATGAAAAAGATTGACTTTAAATGCTAAACATTATTGATTTACCATTAGGTCTCAAAAGACTTTTAACAAATGATAATTTTTCTCTGATAGTAGTCAGTCCTTTACTTATTTTTATTTTGTATCACTCCTCATTGCTCCAAACGCATTGCTTACAACAACATCATGGAAATTTACACCAGAATTATTATTCAGTGTTTGTCCAAAACAACCTGGATTTTCGTTTCAACAAATATTTTTGAAGCATTTTCATTTCTTGCAATGGCCTTGCTTGCACTGATTACCTGAAATTGTACTTGCTGATTGATGTCAGACACGTAGAACTGCTTCAGGAAGATCTGGTTTTCACTCCAGAACAAGCGGATGTCAGGAATACCGTAAAGAATCATGGCCAGCCTCTCTAATCCGAGACCAAATGCCCATCCAATTTTGTCATGAGCACCAGCTGCAATCAAAAACAAGAAGAAAATCCAGGAGCTTAGTGTGAAAGATATCAAATAAAATATTTATAGTGTCTCCAGTGGATGAACTGAAGAAACAGCAAAATCTGTCAGTAATTGCCATCTGATGGTTCTAAAAGTTATGTAAACAAAAGACTGAAACCAATCAGAAGAGAAGGCTCGCATACTAATAAATGTCCAGAGTTTTCCTAACCTTTGAAGTAATATTACCTATTGCATGACTATATGGTTCCTTCAAAAACAGGATAAGGAGGGAAATCGTCCCAACAGGGACACAAATAGCAATGAAAAATTGCCAAAGGATCTAGCTCTTATCATTCTACAAAAAAAAATGTTGCTTCAACTATCTGTGGCCTTCATAGAGGGAAATGCACTTCCCGTTTTGGTGACCACCAGTCATTGGAAGGGAAATTGGGAGCAGACTCCCAAACACAGACAAAGCAAGCATACTGAAAAAAAGTGTTGCTTTTTCTTGCCGATGGGGGAGATCTGCACTTCCTCTCCTGGTGATCACCAGTCACTGGAACAGTAAAGTGGCAGAAAAACTTCCCGACAGTGACATTTGTATCTGTGGCCTTGAATGGGAGATTTGCTTATACTTCAAGTCCTGGTGGCCACCTGTCACCAGAACAGGAAGTGGGGGGAAATCTACCTAACAAGGTCACAAACAGCAATAAAAACCTGACAGAGAATCTGACTCTTCCCCACTCTATTAAAAAAAAAAAAAAGTTTTGACTGGAGTTGCAGTTAAAGTTGTCAGTTTCAAAGCACAATTTGTTTTATTTTGCAAATGTATTTTTCATCTTATCTTTACTTTTACAGTTGTTGTATACACAACGACCCATCATAATTAGTTTACTTTAAACTAATAGAATCATGCTGAAAGCATAATGTTCCCATTTTAAGCTTCTCAGATTGATTTTATTCCCTTAATTGGGTTTCCATGCTGTTTGGTAGCAGAACCGTACATGAAAAAGGTGAAATAAGGACACGGATTTGTGTGATGGGGTGAATATATAAATAGTGATTTAGACTTTACACAGACCAGACATTTACTTTTACCACCTTTTCATCCAAAAAAAGTGTTCTTGTCTTTGTCTTTCTCAGTGATATGACAAGAACCTTCAACTAGATCAGAGGAATTATGAGTTCAGGAAGGCGGCATTTACAAAAGGATTTTAAGACAAGATGATATAATCCAAGTTCAGAGAAAAGGGTAGCACAAGCATAATTTTTTACAGACTCTAGTTTAATACAACAGCAATGCAGCTCTGTGCTAGATCTAATTAAAACACATTCACATACAGCAAGCACATTTAGGCCCCATTCACACCAGATTCTTGCATTGCGTTGCGATCCGTTTTTTAAAGGATGCTAATGCAAGGGGCACCGAAAAATGTATGGGTATGAATGGGACCAGTTCACACCACTGCGATCTGTTGCGTTCCATTGCAGTGCAATGAAAAAAAAAGTCGAGCATGCTCTACTATTTTTCAGCGCAACGTGAGGTAACATAACAAAAACAGATGTAATTGCAATGGAACGGAAGAAAATACATAGATTATTGTCCACTCAGGACATGTTAATAAAATAAAGATTGACAGAAGATTTGCAGGGAGAAAAAAAATCAGGAAAAAAAACTGGAAGCCAACGGAGGTTGAAATTGCCCCCCCCTTCCCTCTTCTTTCCACTTCTGGACATTGGTGACTAAACTCAGCAAGGGTATTATAGAGGGTAGAAGGTAGAGTGGATATTGAGAGGAGACTCTTTATTGTTCAGAAATGTTAAACCATATCTCATTTCTTTATCTAGTGATCTGTACAGATGAAATATAGCTCTGCATATAAAGCAGACAGCAGCTGCTTTCGATACTGTGGCCTAGCATTAGTGTCTACCACAATAATTACAATCCCAGGGGGAGAGCTTAGACAAAAAGCCATTATCATTTGCCTAGGGACATGATGTCCAAATAAGATCATGGATTAAAGCGGAAGTAAATGCTCAATAAAATAAAAATTTTAAAAAGGGGGTCCTAGGAGCTTTTAGGAATAATGTGCTAGTATTAACAGCTTATTAACACATTATGGCAGACTTAGCTGCCAAACTGATCCCCTTAACCACTGCATTTCTCCCTGACTGGCACTGCCATCTATTTTCTCTTCTTCCAAGGTTTGAGTCTTTGGCTGCTTGATTGGCTGGGCCCAAATTACGTAAGTCCCGCGCATGCACATGGGGGTTGCTTTTTTCCTTTTCAGCATGTCTGGTCTATGCACCGAACTACCCGTGCGTGACTCCGTGCACAGCAAAAAAAATACTGAATGGCAGCAAGGAGCCTTTATGGCAGAGGAGACTTACACCGTGTCTTCTGACATATAAAGTCTGCTGATTTTTTTAAGCTTATGTCAACTCTAAGTATAATCTATACTTTGCATCAGAGCTTATTCATTTTGAAGAAATACTCAAAATATTCATAAAAATATAAAAAGAATTGTAAAAATGCTCACTATGTCGCCCAGAAGAAGGCACCCTGCATGGGCCCAAAACGTTGGCTGTTTGACGCATGTGACAATTGAATAAAAAGTGTTTTACTTCTTGCACATATCATCAAGTGCTGGTGACTTCTATTATGGACTGTATCTGACACGGCGCCACCCGTGTTGTCACCTCAGGCACCAACCTCTTACTCAAGGTCTGTACGCTGCATGGGAGTGCAGGTTATTTCGTATTATTGTTCACTGAAAACCACTCGGTTATCGCGCGGTTTTCAATGCATAGAGATGTCTATGGGATCCAAACCGCCCGAAAATCGCTCTGGCACCTTTTCACGCGACAGACAATTTCGTCCGCACGACAAACCGCAAAGGTGTGAACAGACTCCATTGACTTATATGTGAATCTGTGTTTTGCGGTGTGTGAACCTAGCCTCAGGGAGATCGCACAAAACAGAGATTTGCATTCAAGTCTATGGAAGCTGTTCACACCTTTGCATTTTGTCACGCGGTAGAAATCGTTTGTCGCACAAAAAGGTACAGGAGCGATTTTCGGGCGGATGTCGCGCGATTTGGGTCCCATAGACTTCTCTATGCATTGAAAACCGTGCGGTTTTCAAAGCAAAATAATGTGAACAGAAACACGCGACAACCACATGAAAACAGCTCACCAGCTCAGTCGCTTAGGTGTGAACCTAGCCTTAAGTAGGAACATTTTGCTAGAAATACAAAAACAGTCTAGGCAACAGGTCCTAGCAATGAAAATGTTATCAGGAAAACACAGCATACATGTAACTCTTCCAAAGGCCTTTGCTGTTTTGGTACTGAGCTTCTCATCATTTACATGCCTTGTTATTACAGCAGTATTACATGAGGTAGGCCAAACTATAGGTATAATTACAGAGGCACACAACACTGTGTTCAATAGAATATTACAAATCTAATGGCCTTCTTCAGAAGAATATAGGGACCACATTTACCGTAACATGAGGCAGACCGGGCTTGAAGCTAAATGCTGGCTACGTAGCTATATGTATAGATGAACTACATAAATGTAATCATTTAAAGCTTATATTGCATATGCAGGGTGGGCAAATTCCATTTTCTCTACTGCATAGCCATCAGTCTCCTGACCATATAATGATGGAAGAGCTGCTCATTTATGAGGTTATCCCTATAATCTAATTCCAGATTTGCGCTTCAATCCTAACCCTGTGAAAGCTGCAGTAAAAGAAGTAAATAAACTATTTCCAATTACATAACCAAAGTGACACACCGTGCTAAAAAATAAAATAACAAATATATATGCAACAAAATAATCACAAAATATTAGCTGCAAAAGTGAATAACAAAACTAATTGCAACAAAGTCCAATGTGCTCCGTGATAATCTTCTCCAAAATGTCCCAATAAGTGCAAAAAAATCCACAAAAAGACACGCGCTTCCAGTGACAAGTTCACAGCTACAGAAACATCCGTCTTCATACTGCACTCACCAAGGATGACAGACCGTATAGCAAATGGTTAAAAAACACTCCTTAAAATGTTCGATCTTTCCACCATAGAGAGGCAATATATCGTTAGAGCACTTCTCTTCTCCACACCATATATAAGGCATGTTGTTGGTATTGACGAAATGCATCGGTGAAGTGTACACGCTGACGTCACCACGTCTGTCATGGGGACCAGGAAGAGTCAGACTTGTCTGTGTACCTGGCCGGCTTGGATTAATGGGGAGCAAAGCACATGAATTTGGTACATAGAATTTTACACAGCGCTGTGGATCATTGTTGATGTGAGTTTTTAACACTTGCTATTAAAGATTAGTTAAAATAAATTACACTATGTAGTTCTTATCTTTTGCTGGGGTCTTGCCTGCCTATGGCGGAAAGCTCGAACTTTATAAGGAGCGTTTTTTGACCATTTGCTACATGGTCTGTCATCTCTGGTGAGTGCGGTATCAAGACGCGTGTTTCTGTAGCAGTGAATTTATCACTGGGAGCACGTGTTCTTTTGTGCAGCACAACGTGTGGATTTTATTGCACTTATTTGGACATTTGGAGAAGATTATTAGGAAGCACATTGGACTTTGTTGCAGTTAGTTTTGTTATTTACTTTTACAGCTAATATTTTGTATTTA
Source organism: Nanorana parkeri (assembly GCF_000935625.1). Classification (NCBI taxonomy): domain Eukaryota; kingdom Metazoa; phylum Chordata; class Amphibia; order Anura; family Dicroglossidae; genus Nanorana; species Nanorana parkeri. Next base: position 57,153 of record NW_017306852.1, on the reverse strand, counting down.
TTTAGTTGCATATATATTTATTACATTTTTTATTGCGGTGTCACTTTGGAATTGGTCTCGGGGCACAGCCTCTTTGTCGCGTTTCGAGGCGCAGCCTCTTTGTCAAGCCCGGAATTGACCAATTCCAGGCTTGACAAAGAGGCTGCGCCTCGAAACGCGTAGCTGCCAGTTAGAGAGATCTCTTCATTTACATCGCTCCCCGGCCCTACTTTATGCCAATTTATTGTGACGGTCTGTCACTACAGCCGCGGACCCACAGCATTGAACAAGCGCTCTGTATTCAGAGCGGTTCGGCACTCACACTCCCCGTTTTTCTGCCGCCATGGCACAGCCTGTGCAGACGACGGACACAGCTCCAACTGACAGCAAAGGGTTTCCAAGCCATCAGCTCGTTCTAACACCACAAGCTACACGGACATCAGATGAGCTCCTTAGAGGCATGCTGACATATTAAACGTGAGTCATATACACTCCCACTGTAGTAGCGCTTTTTGTATGTGTGTATTTTTTGTTAATGTGGTCACAGGGTCCCTCTCCCTGGTTTAAAGAGCTTGCACACTGTGGATTTCATCCCTTGTCCAATTCCACTAAGTTCCCCCCAGCGGTAGTGCGCTTATCCACTGTTGCCAATTTGTTGACTTGCTTACATTGCACTTCCTTTGTCTCTCAGTACTGGGATAGAGGAGGCTGACTTTGTAAGCTCCAAATTGAGCTTGCACAGGGCTAGGGCTCACCCCCAGTCTGTTGTGAGAGTACTGGCATCTGGCACCTGGCTTTGAATCTTGGAAAGTACCCAGTCAGGAACCTGCAGCTCCAGTACTCACCTGAGGGTGTGCCCCAGCTGTGAGTGATCATTCCATCACCTGGTACTTCCTGGGAGGGTATTTAAGCCCTCCCTGCAGTCAGGAAGCTGGCTCAGTATTGCGTCGCCTGCACCTGACTGATTCCCATGTCCTGTATCTGAACCCTGCTACCTGAATCCTGCTACCTATCTGCAAACCTGTCACCGACCCGGCTTGTTACCCGACCACTCTTCTTGGATCCTGTACTGTGCTGCTGCCCTCCTGTTAACGACCCGGCTTGTTACCCGACCATTCTTCTTGGATCCTGTACTGTGCTGCTTCACTGTCCAATCAGAAAGCTGTAAGTGTAGATGTGACACCTCTGTACTCCTTAACTGCGACAAAAAAAAGGTGGTACCCTCCTGGCTGTGCTGTTGAGCAGAGGTGCATGAATCATGCGGGGACAAAATGATGAACCCTATGGCAGATAAGACAGTTCTCATGTGTATTTCAACTGTGTATTAGCTGTGCACCCCGAGTTCAGCTTTAAAGTGAACATGTTGTGAGAGAAATACACAGATTGCCATTGTTGACCTTCTTCTGAAAAAGGTTGACTGGCTGTTATATTCACCTACTGGTCTCAATGCTTTCTGAGTCACTGGCCAACTACATGTATGTGAATCAGAAAAGTCAGTAGCCCTGATTTGTATGACAGTATAGGTTAATGAATCAGAGTATTGAAGCCAGAGTCTCAGCAATATCGCCATGATTTTAACCTTTTTATACAGGTTATCTTTAAATGTACTTTCTGAATACCCTCAGCTGAGAAACCTGCCATCCTTCTTCTCCAATTGTGACAAGATGGGACAAAATCTGTGCTATCTATGTGGTATAGCATTGCAAGGTAGACACCCTCAAGCCACATCCGGTAGTGAAACAAGATTTAAGATTTAAAGGCTCCCTATGCCAGTATTGAGCTAGGAATGGTGCTAGCTGTGACTATCTGCACATAAACATAACCAGCCATAGCATATGAATGTGTATGTACTTTATTGTGACTACAGGGGAAATATTTAGAAGTAGGCATCTTATCATACAACCAAGGTTTCTGCAAAAGAAGTTTGTTTGTTTGTTTTTTACATCAAATGAGCTAAGGTATACAAGTCTATGCTGATAAAATACACAATGCAATATAAACATTTGACTGGTAAAGAAATCTCAGTTTTGTTGTGCTTGGGCTTTTAGGAAGTATCTTGGGTACCCTGGTGATTCTTAGCTAATAAAGGCAAAAGCTAAAAAACTTTTGAAAAGATAAAGAAATACCATTTGTACTTCGTGACATATTTTGTAAAGAGAACAGGGAGGCACAAGAATACTGAAGGCAAGGAAGTGTCATTGCTCAAAGTTTTCTTATATTAATTGGAATCTTCATAGTAAAGACTAAAGGAAAGAATCTTTTCAGTAAAATATGCTGCCACCTGTCTGTTATATTGCTGTAGATGACATGAAATGTGTGGGGTGATAAAAGAAGATGCAGAACTCAATGAAAAGACCAAAGAGAACACACTGGAGCTTAACCCAAAGACACAAACTGGTATATAGAATTCATGATTCAGGAACTCGTTCCAAAGTGTGCCAAATAGAACTTCTTCACTAAGACAGATAACTTCACAAAGAATTCAGCTTTGTAAAATAGCTAAATTAACAAGAATGTGATGAAACATACGTCCTAGAGATAACTAAAAATATATATGATTAAGGTTATTGCTAATGCAAATAAAAATACAAAAAGACAGGCATATAAAACATTTTTTTTTAAAAGTGGTAAAAAAGTAAAACACGCAGGACATTGTGTGTGTGCGTTGAGTTCTGCCGCCATTCCATTGTGTGCCATATTGTGGTAGCCAGGCAGCAGAACTCTCTTACATGCACAATGTGCATTAAATGGTAAGTTCACTTTCCAGGTAGTTTGGAATGGAATTACCCAATCAAATCTGGCTCTGTCTCTCCTAATCCCACCCCTGGTATACTTACCTTTCCGTGAACTGTCCTTTCCCTTCGCCAGTATGGATGTACAATCTGTACCCCGTACTGCTGTCCAGCGCGGCCCTGCGCTATGCATTTTGAATTTTGCTTGCAAATTGCAAGCACTCATCAGCTAGCCACCAACCAGCTAGACTGCAAAAAAAAAAAAAAAAAATTACAGAGAAGTGTGCTGCCTTCTGGTGGACCTGTACCCAATTACCCAATTTGCAATTTCCAATATATGCTCCACGATGGAGGCTCTCATAGATTTTTAGTGTGCCATTAGAGACCGATAATAATAAGGCTAAAAATAATAGTGATAAAAACCAGAACACAGCAAAAAACTGAAAGGCATGTTTACAAATGCTAGAAGTGTGGCAAACAAAATAGAAGATCTAGAGCTCTTACTAACTGAGGAAGAGTATGACCTTGTGGGAATAAAAGAAACCTGGTTTGACTGCACCTCCTGACTGGACTGCGAATATCGAATGGAACAATTTACTTTGGCGGGATTAGAAGGAAAGATAAGGGAGAGGGGTATGCAAGTACATCAGGAATAATCTGATGGTAAATATGCACAATGACATCAATAACGCATCTGAGGGTCCTTGCAGAGTCCTTATGGCTAGAGATAAGAACAAGTGAATAAATGGTGCATTATTGATGTGTATATGCTATAGACCCCCAACAATAAGGGAAGAAGAGGAGCATCAACTACTCTCACAGATAGAGATGGAAAGGGAGGCAAGCCAATGTTATAATTATGGGGGACTACAATTATCCATATATTGATTGGGCAAACAGAATCACATGCTCATCAAAGGCACGTCACTTTATATATTGTCTACAAGACAATTACATTGGACTCATTTCTAATAATACAGAGCTAATCACAGACATGGATATAAGAGACAATTGGGTAAGAGTGATCATAGGGTAATAACGTTTACTGTCCTTCTGGGAAAACTGAGAAGGATGGGAACAACAGGGGCACTTCAAAAAGGCAAACTTTAGAAAACTGCCATCTTTAATAAGCGATATCGATTGGAATGAAATCTTCCGGACAATAAAAACAGAAGACAAAGTGGAATGCTTTAAGGCCATATTAAACAACAATATTCGCCAATGTATACCATTAACTAACAAATTTAAAAGGGCAAAAGTTAAACCAGGGTGGTTAAATTCTAGAAAAACTTGGCCTTTAAAAAGTATAAGATGGAAGGGTTATCAAATGCATTCAAGCTCTACAAGGAATGTAACAAGAAATGCAAAAATGCTATTAGGGCAGCAAAATATGCCATGAAGAACAAATAGCTGTAGAGAGTAAAAGCAATCCCCAAAAGTTCTATAAATACATAAATAGTAAAAAAGTAAAGACAGAGCACATAGGCCTCAGAAAAGACGAGCAGGAAAAGCTGGTTACAAGTGACAGGGAGAAAGCAGAAGTATTAAACACTTTCTTCTCTTCTGTTTTTACTGATGAGCAAGATGGGTATGATAAACAAAGTGAAAACTATTCTAATAATGAACTAGACAAAGCCCAGTGGCTAACAGAGGCGGAGGTAAGAAAGAGGCTTGAAAAGCTAAACACTAATAAATCTTCGGGACCAAATGGCTTACATCCACGAGCCCTTAAAGAACTGAGTCTGGTTATTGCCAGACCATTGAGGTACCAGAGGACTGGGGAAAATCGAATGTAGTGCCGATATTCAAGAAAGGTTCAAGATGTGTACCAGGTAACTACAGGCCAGTCAGCCTTACATCAGTAATAGGCAAAGTTTTTGAGGGAATGGTCAGGGATTATATTAAAAAATCTGCTTGTGAGAACGAATTTTTGAAAGGCTGTTCTTGCCAGCTAAACCTGTTAACATTCTATGGAGAAGTGAGTTGTAAGGTGTACAGGATAATTCCAGCTGATATAATCTTTTTAGACATTGCAAAGGCATTTGACACAGTATCCCATAAATGATTAGTTTACAAAGTAAGGTCAAATAGTAGTGAAGAACCTATATGTACATTGATAGAAAACTGGTTGCAGGACCACATACAGAGGATACAGAGGGTAGGGATAAATAGATAATTCTCTAAATGGTCCAAAGTGGTGAGTGGAGTGCCCCAGGGTTCAGTCTTGGGGGCAATTCTGTTTATCCTCTTCATATTGAGGTGGGAATAAATAGCTCCCGGTCAGTGTTTGCTAATAACACAAAGTTATGCAGGGAAATAAGTTTGCAACAAGACATAGAATCTCTGCAGCAAGACCTCATTAAAATTGGATAGTGGGCAGCAATGTGGTAGTTGAGCTTTAATCTTGAAAAATGTAAGGTCATGCACTTGGGAGCTGAGGACATGCATGCTGAATACAGGGGTTTCGCTGGGGAAAACGGAGACGGAGAAGGATCTTGGGGTCTATATAGACCATAGACTCAGCATAAGCATGCAGTGCCAAGCTGCAGCTAATAAAGCCAGTAGTAACTTGCATTAAAAGAGGAATTTATTCACGGTATAGAAATATTTTATTGCCACTTTACAAAACACTGGTAAGGCCCCATCTTGAGCATGCGGTTCAATTCTGGTCACCAATCTTTAGGCAGGCTGTCCATGATTCAGAAAAAGTTCAGAAAAGAGCAACCAGATTAATAAGAGGCATGGAGGCTCTAAGTTATCAAAAAAGCCTACAAAAATTAGGATTGTTCTCCTTAGAGAAGAGACACTTAAGAGGTGACGCAGGGTACAAACTCATCCATGGTAGGATCACAAAATGAAAATAAAGGCAAAGAAGCCTCGAAAAAGGAAAGGAATGTAGCCTCTGCATCCAAGGACTAGTAAACTGTAATCGATTAAATTTTTTCTTGGCAATAGATACACTTTAAGAAATAAAAAGGCCAAAAGAAAGTAAAAAGGAAAACAAAACAGATGAACCTTAACAATAACATAATGAATTTCTGTGAACAAAAAAAGTAGAGAATCATTTAAGCCCCAGTAAATAAACACTGGTTAGTTTTTGCATCTAGGTGCTCAACATTTGTCGATTTCTTACAGTGTTTTGGACCACTATGAAATTCAACCTAGAAGACCTGGCTTAAAGACCTATATATACAGTATAGTATGATTACTTTCCTTTCAGCTGGCAGTCATTAAAGTTTTTAAGAAAGTAGGTGACCAGCTCTGCTAATCTGCAAAAAGCTTTCTCTTGGCCAGCGGTGGACAAAGTCAGCAAAGACGTCCTGTGCAGAAATTGGGTTTGGCCCTCTACCCCCACTGAGCTATAAAATCATTATTTGCCATAATAAAACCAATTTCAGAAGTGTCAATGAGAGCTGAAATAGTCACATGGCTGTAAACAACTATCAACAACATTGACAACGCATACACTGTTTTGTTGAATGTGGCTTTTTTTGAGTGTTTTTTTGAGTGTGTGGGGTAAAATTAGATTTCTGAGCCGTAATACTGGAAAAGTGATAGATGTACATACTATACCAGGGTAACAAATTACATGGGCCAGATACCGCAAGTTATACTGTATCAGCAAAACAATACATCAAATTTATATAGCTTGGTAAAAAACATATCAGACTGCAATAGCACATTTTTATATCACCCAATAAAAGCACAGTATGCTGTAAAGGTAATTTATATTAATTAGCAACATCTACCATGCACCATTACACTGGTGGTACATTAGTGGGTGTAGAATACCCCACAACATTGGTAGTCAGTATAAAATGGTGTGATCGGTGGTGGAGATCAGTGAAAAAGGGCCCTTTAATACTAGTGTCTGTGGAAAAAAAGCTGTCTGTGCAAGAAGAACATTGCCAATAAAAGATTATTTACATCAAACAGAGTTGCAGAGTAGATGCTGATACTGGTGGCAGCTCCTAATAATTACTTTAGAACTGGAAGTGTGCAGACATTGAAGGGGGGAAATCATTCTATCCACATAGAAAGCACAGAAGCCAGCAGGATTATTTTCATAAAAAATACCCTAACTTTCATCTGGGGCTTCCAGAGGTTGCCTGTATTGGATGCAAATGTTGTAGGGCTGCACTTAACCTCTGCTCAGCATCACCTAAAACACTTATATGAGTAATTTTATATATTGTTAGCTCTACGCAAACTAAGGAGGTGCACAATAGGAGGTGACATTAATTATATACAAAAAACCTTAAGCTGGGTATACAGGGTGTAACATGGTGCCAGTAAAACCTGCCAGGTTGGTAGGAAAAGTGATAGATGGTAGATACATTTTTCCACGGATCCTTACATCCATCATCTAAGGTAATGCCAGCATAGATGGAGGTAAAGAAAAATATCTCTTTACCTTGTATTGGTAAAACAAATCCTGGGACTGGTGTTACCAGGAGTCTGATAGAGCTCTGGGTGGGACAGACTCCTAGTTCCATGGACTGTAGTTTAGTGAAGACTGCACAGGACTTCATTAGCGTGCAGCTGCACCTAGCTGGGGGAAGTGTGTGTCTCAGTGCAAGGAGAGACAGTGTGCTGAATGCAGCAAGTTCTGTGTTTGGAGCCAAGCCTGTCAGCAGAACAGGGTTCTGTGGATGGACTGTAACTGTTCCCATAGAGGAAAAGGACCCAGCTCAGAGGACTATCGCTAATACCTAGTAAGGCTCAGTGGAGCGGACTTTTATTTGTTTATAACAATTAAATTTTTTTGGGCTGGATGCCTGTAACCTTTTTTTTGTCAATTGATTGCTGTCTGGAATTAAAGCTGGCATTTTTGTTGAAGAGACTGTGAGTTTGCCTCTACATTGAGACTAGTTCCCTACAAGGGTTAAAGAATTTGGAAATTTTTTTGAACAAACGAACTACAGTAAATGTGGGTTTTGTTTAGGTAACATTAGCTATAAATTAGCTATAATTTCACACTGAAGTTGCTAGAGGGCCAGACCATTATAAATAGGGAAGCAGGTTGTTTACCACGACAGTAGATGTGATTTTTTTTTCTGAAGATATGGGTAAACAACGCGATTTAACAGCCTTTGAACGTGGGATGATTGTTGGCGCTCGGAGCCATGGAGCGAGTATCAGCAAAACAGCAGAATTCGTTAAATGTTCAAGAGCAGCTGTTGTTAAAGTGTTTAAAGACTGGACTGTAAGCTGAAAATCTGGGTCTGAACGTGCGAATTGTGGCCATCAGCGACCAGTCAATGTTAGGGCAGAACGGAGAGTGACAAGACTGGTACAAGACAACAGAAGGGCAACAGTGGATCAAATTACTGCAGATCTTAATCAGGGATCCTCTCAAATGATCTCTGAATGCACTATTCACACTGTACACTGCATCGTATGGGATATGGAAGCCGAAGGCCTGTTCAAACACCTTTGCTGTCTGCAGTTAACAAGATAAAACGTCTCCAATTCGCACAGGAACACAAGGATTGGACAGTCGAGCATTGGAAAAAAGTCATGTGGTCCGATGAATCACGTTGCCAGTTGCATCATGCAGATGGCAGAGTGAGAATTTGGCGGAAACAGCACGAAAGCATGCACCCCACATGCATGAGTACAAACCTTCAAGCTGGTGGGGGCAGTGTTATGGTTTGGGGCATGTTTTCCTGGCTTGATGTAGGCCCTTTAATTCGTGTGGAACAACATCAGAATATCACAACATACCAAAGTATTGTTGCTGATCAAGTTCATCCTATCATGTTGATGGCGTATCCCAATGGAGATGGCTTCTTCCAAAACATGCATGAGTACAAACCTTCAAGCTGGTGGGGGCAGTGTTATGGTTTGGGGCATGTTTTCCTGGCTTGATGTAGGCCCTTTAATTCGTGTGGAACAACATCAGAATATCACAACATACCAAAGTATTGTTGCTGATCAAGTTCATCCTATCATGTTGATGGCGTATCCTTGGTTCCACAACCATCAAATCTCACAGAACTGGACAGTGCTATTCATCAGGCATGGTGTCAGATTCCTCGCATCACCTTTCAACATCTCGTGGAGTCAATGCCAAGAAGAATCGCTGCAGTATTGAAGGCAAAAGGTGGCCCAACGAAGTACTGATGGGGTGGTCATAATAATCTGGCCACTCAGTGTA
>NW_017306852.1:44643-47442 GCF_000935625.1 Nanorana parkeri | reverse complement strand
GTACACTGCATCGTATGGGATATGGAAGCCGAAGGCCTGTTCAAACACCTTTGCTGTCTGCAGTTAACAAGATAAAACGTCTCCAATTCGCACAGGAACACAAGGATTGGACAGTCGAGCATTGGAAAAAAGTCATGTGGTCCGATGAATCACGTTGCCAGTTGCATCATGCAGATGGCAGAGTGAGAATTTGGCGGAAACAGCACGAAAGCATGCACCCCACATGCATGAGTACAAACCTTCAAGCTGGTGGGGGCAGTGTTATGGTTTGGGGCATGTTTTCCTGGCTTGATGTAGGCCCTTTAATTCGTGTGGAACAACATCAGAATATCACAACATACCAAAGTATTGTTGCTGATCAAGTTCATCCTATCATGTTGATGGCGTATCCCAATGGAGATGGCTTCTTCCAAAAAGACAATGCGCCATGCCACAGTGCTCGTATTGTGCAGGAGTGGTTTCAAGAACATGAGGGAGAATTTACCTTGCTTAGGTGGCCTCCACAATCACCAGATCTCAATCCAATTGAGCATTTGTGGGACAAAGTTGAAAGAGCCATCAGACAGCTGGTTCCACAACCATCAAATCTCACAGAACTGGACAGTGCTATTCATCAGGCATGGTGTCAGATTCCTCGCATCACCTTTCAACATCTCGTGGAGTCAATGCCAAGAAGAATCGCTGCAGTATTGAAGGCAAAAGGTGGCCCAACGAAGTACTGATAGGGTGGTCATAATAATCTGGCCACTCAGTGTACAAATAGACAGACAGAGTGGTACTGACATTAAGTATCTGTAAACATTTTCCATACATGCTTTTAACGCTTATTTAATAACACGTATACAGAATTGGTTGAACCACCAAAGAACATTAGGACACCATACCCACTAATAATTGAATAAAATATTTATCTATCTAGGGGCGGGGTGTGCAGTGAAAATCACCCCACCCTTTTCCATTGGCAGGTGGTTAATGTTCTCTGCAGGCTTTGTGCCGTCCTGTATTGTCCCGAAGCGCCGGGGGTTTTCCCACTGCATGTGGGATGACCGAGCGGTGCCTTGCTTGTCAGGGCTCCGCCCCATTGGACGGCTAGCCGAAATGGGAGGGGTGTAATAGACGGACCCTGCAGGGACCTGGTGCGGGTGGCCGTCGCTCAGCAACCCCAGCTCGCCGTCGGATGGCGGTGACGTCTGGTGGTGCTCTCCGTCCTCGCCTCGCGCAGGCGCATCGCCGGCCTCCGTCGTCTCTCCCTCCAGAGCCGTCTACGTCGGGCGCAGGCGCGCCATGTAGCTCCGCCCCCTCAACACGCAGCACTCGGCATAAAGCCGAGATCTGGTAGTTGATCGGCGTCTTTCTGTTGATAGTGGAAGGACGCTGATCAACTGAGCGCTCCACTCGCCTCAACCTAACCGGACCCAGTGCCTTCTTCTGGAACATAGCATTGACCACCAAACTGCAAGTATCCTGGGCTATGCGAGACAATAGCCTCAGTACTCCTGTTTAGTCAGAGCTATTGAATACCAGTGACAACCTAAAGAATCAGCTATGTGTTTCCATCTGTGTACTACTGCTATTACCTGCTAAGCTACCACTATATGGAATGGGGAGATCCCTTATAGGCTGCTACTGCATTACTATTACCTGCTTATACATACTTTAACCAGTGCTACTACTTACCTGCTGTGTAGAATCTTAACCAGTACAATACTGTTGCCTGCTATAAACATACTGGAACCAGTGCTTACTATTACCTGCTGATACATACTTTAACCAGTGCTACTACTTACCTGCTGTGTAGAATCTTAAACCAGTACAATACTGTTGCCTGTGATAAACATACTTGAATCAGTACTCTTACATACCCTGCTGGGTATAATCATAATCAGTTCGTTACTGTTCCCTGCTGTAGGGCTGTATAAACGGGGTGTGATGTGTTGCAGCCTCCTAAACCGCCTAACCTACAAAACTGGGCAATTCAGGGAGGAGCTGCTAATCTGATACCCGTTCCTACTAACCTCTTTCCATCCGCAGTTGTGATCCACGGAGGGAATAGATCCTCGCCCGAGGCGAGTATTACAAGGGGGCCCATGTCCATGGTGGGAACACTTCCATTTAAATGGCGCATGTGCACACCTCTTGGTCCGCCCTGGGAGCGCACGTCACACGCCGGGATGAGCGGTGTGTGATGGTGCAGTCTATGATCACTCGGGGAGAGTGGGGGATACGGATGGGGGTTCGCTCTGGAGGAAGTATGGGCTTACCTCGGCTCACCATCTGACTATTGATTAGGTACCTGTATTGTTATTTATTTCTCTTACAAAACAGCTATTTTTGTCCCTATATTTGATGTCAGCAACATCACTTCACATTAATTAGTCTATGCGGGCTTTTTGATGTGCAGGGGTTGCTCTGAATCTCATACATTGTATGGAGAATTAGATATTAGGCTAATGCAAGTTTATGATATTAATAGGGTAGTTTCTTTATGGTAGCACAAGAGCCTACACATAATGTCAATATTATGGTTATGACAGATACTGTTTCTTTTGCTAGGTGGACACTGAGGGCTGTTCGATTCCTCCATTTCGAATGTCCGTGTGTCTTTCTCCTCTCGGGGTTTGCAGGGGTTTGCTCCTCGGATTAATGGTTTGACCCACCACCACTGGTTGGACCCACTGCACATTCAAGCATAATTTATGAGAAACACTATATAAATGCATATTGTTTAAAGCCAAGTCATTTTAAAATAGATGAGACTGTAAATGATGTGCATGTGTGATCCAGGGGGGGGGGGGGGGG
>NW_017306852.1:0-44333 GCF_000935625.1 Nanorana parkeri | reverse complement strand
GGGGGGGCGCTATGTTTTGGGATAAGAACCTGCTTTCTGGGGTATGTTTTTTACATTGGTTTTATGTACACTTCTATTAATCATGTAACTTTTAAAAAAATAATTAAATAATAAACTATTGGTTTTCATGAATTGATTAAGAATATTATTTATTTGATTACCACCCGTATATCTGGATGTGACACCTTAAAAACCCCATGGTTTTTCTTTTGTTTGGTATTTATTTATTAACACAATGACTAATGATGATCTGAAACAAATTCAGGCGATAAAACAAATTCAGTTCAGTTTAGAAACATGTAATAAGTAAATCTTAAGTACCTACACACCATTGCTCTTTCTGGATTAAGCAAAGCCCTATGTGATTTATTAATGAAGTCCAAAAAGCAATGAAGTTAATTAACGCATAACAGCCAATCCCTTATCCGCATCCAATATTTTCCCTAACTACTGTAAGTTTATATTTGATTTAACACACATCCCTGTACTTGGTACTATGTTAAAAAGGACTTGAATGCAGTATTAACTAGCTAAGAAATTCAATACAGTATTGCAAAAAGTATATCAGTACTGCCAAAACGATCTGTCTGGAAACATTTCATGAAAACGTTCCCTGGTATTATTTCCATACAAACTAAACCACAAAAACACATTCATATTTAAACTAATACCGTATTTAAAAAGTTTACTATAGGACCTAAGGATAGAGCAATAAAATCTTCTCTTGTGCATGTAGCAACCATACCAAATGGTTTATAATGCTCAACATTAACATTTACTGTGATCCATCCAGAGTATATTAGTCTGACAGAGGTCTATTAGTCTGACAGATCTATACAGTAGTGAGTATTTACTGTTATCCACACCATTAAGCAAAATATGAGGCAGAGTTTAAAATGCAATATGTTGATAGTAAAACACTAAATGGCTTATGGAAATAGTGTTTGTGTATATAAACATGCAGAGCATGGTGTGTCCTGCCTCTGGCGACTTATTCAAGAAAATGTAGGCCGGGAAAGGCTGCATTTCCATACTCATAAGCAAATACACTCTTCCCTGATGGCCTACCCACTTATCCCTTGTCAGCTTTTTAATGCTTACAATACAACAGACTGATGGCTTACAGATACTAAGTGTAAACCTGATTTCAGAAAAGCCATTCATTTCATCTGTACATAAATACAAATTACCCATTACCATTAAAGTAATTTCCTTTGTAAAGTACTTTTTTTTTTATTAGGTCAGGGCTATATGATAGGGGCCTTAATTTACCATAAGAGTACATGCCATTATTTAAAAGGAGTGATTAAAAAATCATAATGAACATTAGAAAGGTCTTGGTAAACCTACTCACATTCTCTGTATTAGGTCCCATTCACACCAGATGAATTGACATCCATTTTCAACAGATGCCAACGCAAGGACATTAGAAAATGAATGGATGTGAATGGGAGCAGTTCATACTGCTGCTGAGTGCTGAAAAGAAATTAGAGCATGCTCTACGCAAAAAAAAAAAAAAAAAAAAAAAAAAAAATTTTGGCCTCACAGAAAGAATTAATTAAAATTATTATTCCTAAACCACAAAAAAAACAAAACCCCACACAACGCAATGTAAATGAACTATGCAAACGCAAGTTACTGCAGCTCTGTTGACTTGCACCAATTCTGCTGTGAATGCACCCTTTGATTAACTGAGATTGGCCACACAATAAGTAGCATTCACCATATTTACAGTGCAGTGAATATGCTACTAGAGGTTGTTCTCCCCAGCAAACGTTGGGTAATGGATGCTGTACAGTAAACTCCTTCCAGGTGAATCTGCACAAGACGTAGAAAGTTCTCATTCCGCACAATCTGATTGTCGTCTGTCCTTCGAAAAACACTTTTTGTTCACCTAGCTTTTAAACTAACTAAATTTAGATTAATTGTTAGATGAATTCAGTTTTAGGTAAAGTCCACCCCAAGGTAAACCAGGTGTTTCCCTTGGACAGCACTTTCCAGGGGGGCAGCAAAACGCTGCCCCCAAATCCGTGCGGCGAGCCGGGCCGCACAGAATCAGGCAGCCTCGGCTGCTTACTCAGGCAAATTTACCTGAGAGAGCTGCCGGGTGGAGAAGGAGGAGGTGGGTTGGAGGAGTGGCCGAGGTGGGACCAGTGGTGGAGCCGAATGAGATGCGGCCCAGCCTTCGGAGCTGCAGATATGTTCCTATATCTAAAATAACACATTTGTGCATATTGAACATTTGTGTGTCAGAATATTGGGGACAGAGTACTAAATACAGCACCCTATGCAGTTTAAGTACTGCCTTACATAGGTGTGCCATATATTTTTACATTTTCATAAGATTGCCAAGATTGCTATCTAATGTATCTAAGGTGTCAGGTCATCAAATGTTTTTTTTTTTTTGCAAACGTCCTTTTTAATAGCTTCACTAACACGAAAGCTTGAACAATAGAACATGACAAAAGAAACTTTCAGTTGTTCCAAATGACTGGTGAGACAAGAAAGCCTGAGGCATTGCTTTGGGTGGTCTATAGCCATAGCTAGAATTGCTTTGGACAAGCCAAATACAACTGTAAAAAGGGCTTCATTTGATCTTATTTATGTTACAATGACGCAGGGACAGGCTACAGAGTTACAACGTGTGACTGCACCAACACAAAGGCTGGAAGGCTGTTAACTGATATCAATGTGCCCCAGTAGTATGTTAGGATCAATATGGTATATTGTTGCATCAGTCTTTTCATGTTCATATAATTTCAAAAGTCATTTTTAATCTTTGGAAATCTACAGTTTTCATAAAAAATAATACCTGGTTATTCTGCCTTAACAGTCCTTGTTTAGGCACTTTCTGTCCCTATAATAAGGCCACCTGAGACTGTCTCAGACGGCCTCTTTTTGGGTCAAGTGGGGGAGGGGGGCAGGCAGAGCAACATGGCCGCTCTACTGCACAAGGTTTGCAGTGTGCCTGCCGGCCCCTTTCTGGCCAGAGCGTCCCAAGTTACTAAGAGCCGGGCAGCCTGCAACGCTCTGGCCGGTGTCCTGTTCAGCTCCTGGAAGCCAGTAACATCACTATTTGCCAGGCAGTGAGCGGAACACACCCTACCTCCGGTCAACCCTTACCCCCTCCCTCCTTGCTGCCTCAGGGAGCGAAAATGCTAGGGACACCGCTAGTTATAGGCTGCAATGCTCTGTCCCTGTCTGCCGATTGCACTTCTGTGTTGTCATCCTGTTACTCAGGCTTTTGATGGAGACTAGAAGTGGCTGTTTCAGCGTACATTACACATGCATGATTCACTGTTTTCACCAACAGGAAACCCGCCCAGGGAAATGCTGTGCTGCCATTTTTGCAAGCATGTAGGCAGGAAGTGTTTGCAAAAACAATGCAGGAAATCAGTAGCGCTGAGATGTAGCAAAGGATGAAAAACGGTGCAAACAGTTTTTTGTTTTTTTTAAAAAGACAACTGTATTTGATACACAGTGCTTTGGCAAACTAAAGGTCATTCAGTTTAAGGGTTCACATCCACTTTAAAGTTAGGGAAGAAGGGGGAGTGCTTTCTTTACTAGGTGAAAGGATTAGAACCACTGGTTCCCTAATATCCTAATATCTCTGAAGAAACTGAACCCCCCCCCCCGCCCCCACCCTAAATCTCTACAGCACAGTGCTGACCCATTGCTCTAGTATCACTACCTTTATAAGGTTACTGTCAGTTCCCATGTGCTTCATTTTGCTGACCATCTTCATTGCTTATCTGGTTTAACCCCAGCCTGTGCTTTAATCTGGTTGCCTGATAGTTGCACACCCTGTTTTTCCATACCTCACCAGGGCTCCTGTCCACTAGTCAGCAGTGATGGGTACCACAATATTGATACAAAGCATATTATAATCCTCTTTTCAGCTGACAACAGTTTTACTGAGACTTAGTGAAAGCCAAAATCTATCACATGTAACACTGATGATTTGCCAATATACATGAAAAGACCCACTATTAGGTAAATCTCTTTATAACATTTCTTGCTCCACTGGTCCAGACACAGGGTAAGATATTATTTTGGAGGGATTTCCTCTCATTTCCTGTTGTGGCATTGCAACAAGATTTAAAGGGATTTCTTCCCGATGGGACACAGATGTGTCTGGGGCAGCATGATGTTCTGTGGAACACATGAACTGTTACTGGCCCTCAGAGGGCTGCTTTTGGATAAAAGTTGAACTAAAACAGCAGATTAGATAAAAAATATATAATGGGAATTATGTAATTTTTTTATATGGAAATTATGAGATAAAGATTATAAAAGGTATGAGCATCTTGTATACATTCTCAAATATTCCCTCCTCTCTTTATTAGTAACAAATCTTAACCCCAACATACAAAATTGTACAAATGCATGCGACAAATGCATGCGTGCAGATGATCCAAACATGCTAGATGAAGCTCTGTTGTCTTTGTATTGAACACGCAGGAAAGTAAAAGGCTTGTTCGAAGGATGCTAACTCAAGCGGTATATGGTATTTATCAGACCCATCAACTGTATGGTTGTAACTGTACGGTGGGAAGTTAGGCGTGTGCCACTTGAGATGTTTTCGCTGCTGGCAATCTGTTGGAGTAACAGGCTGAAGAGGAATACTAGGCGTTGAAAAGGATCAAAATCAGGGATGGATCAAGGGTCAGTAACCAGGAAAGCAATTAGCAGGGTGAGAAAATCAATCAAAGAGAGAGGCAGGGTCAGAGACAGATGAGAAGTAAGGACTTAATGCTTCCAGACAGAAGCAAGGTTGGCAACTTACTAAATGCACTCACAGAAAAGTAAGGCTCTATAATGGCAAGTGGTTACGTGCAGGAGACGGCGTGCTGCCAGGTAAGATTTTTATACTTTGCAGCATTCCACCACACATAACACCCAGCTTTTTAATGATGCTTCATAGGTCTCTCTATTAGGTTTTATATTAGGAGTCCTAACTGGACTGTGTTCGACAGACTACAAAGCAAAAATGCCAACATCTTTTTAACTAATTATAGTCACTTGCTATTGCTACAGTTTTAAAGTGTATTTCCACCTTTGGAGCCGAATTAGAATAACACCTACACATGTTTAAAAGAAACTCAACTTAACACGGTAGTTTTATTGTCTGAGATACTCTAAACGCTTTAAAGAACTCCAGTATTTTTTTAAAAAAGTTAACCCTTTCAGTGTGGGGTTATCTGCTCATTTTTCTCTAGGGGCCGGAATTCATAAGATACACTCACCTGATCCACTGCCCTGTGGAGGTGAGTGCTTACCTCTCTCTGCCCCCTCTGCTCCTGCTGTGGTATGTCTCTCGTCGCCCTCACATCTAATGCAGGTGAAAGGATTGCATTAGATGTGATGAGGTCACCAGGGCTTAGACCAGGTTGTGGGGTTGGCCTAGCAGCCAGATGGGATCGAGAATCAGGTGAGTACAGGCAGTCCCCGTGTTACATACAAGATAGGGACTGTAGGTTTGAACTTAAGTTGAATTTGTATGTAAGTTGGACCGGGGTCACGTTTGTTTTGCTGTCTGTTCCCGTTGTTCAGAAGATAATATAATAAAAACATTTTTTTAATTTAAAATGACACACCAAAAAAAAGTTTTTTTCTACTTTTAATTTTATTTTATAAACTATATTTTTTAAATTTGTTTGCATTTTTAATTTTTGTTTCTTGAACTTTTTTTTAATTTTTTTTGTCTTTGTAATTTTATTTTTTGTAAACTTTTTTTATTTTAATGCTGGGAGCAATTGGATAGCCTGCTATTGGATATTTCAAATTGCAATAGCCAATAGCAGGCTGGCTATTGCATCTGCCCACTGCCTGCTGTCAATCAGCAGAGGAGGAGCCTGAAGGAGAAAGTTCTCTATCAGGTCCTCCCATGATGATTGACAGCAGGCAGTGGGCACGTGCAATAGCCAGCCTGCTATTGCATTTTACAATATCCAATAGCAGGCTGGGTATGGCTCCCAGCCTGAAGATGAAGAGGAGGCAGGGGGGCGGGGCAGAGGAGAAGCAGCCAAGACGGGAGAGAGGAGGAGCGTCGGAAAGTGAGGAGCGGACGGACCGGGGGGAAGAGGAGCGGACGGACCGGGGAAGAGGAGGAGCGGACGGACCGGAAAAAGACAAGGAACTGGCCGGGACAGCAGCAGAGGTACGGAGGGCAGCGGAGGAATGCAGCGGTCTGTGTCCCCACCAACACAGACGGGGAGAGCAGCACGGATTTGAAGGGACACAGGCCGCTGCAGCCACAGTTCTCCTAAATGTACCGGCAGCTGGCGCCTGCCGGTACATTTAGGAGAACTGTGGACCTCGGTTCGTAAGTACGGGTTGTCCGTAAGTCGGGGACTGGCTGTATATTATTTCTATTTGAGCCCCTAGAGTAAAGCAAGCAGTTAAAAAGCTACAGTATATCATAGCTAAGCCTGAGAATTTTGGATGTCACTTGTAATACTTATATTCTCTTTCTCTTAGAATTCTTTGTAGAGGTCAACAATATTCAATCAACAATAAAGACAGGAAAGTCACTTGCAAGACACAAAAGTCAACAAAAATCAAAGTGTCATTTATCTGAAAAAATTATAAAACTTGATTTATGGAGCATGGGGCACGCTTTTAAGCAATGTCCAGCTGCCATAACAATCTATACGCCTTGAATATCTCTTTAGATAAAATTTCTACCCTTCCCAAAAAAACAAATGGTAGGTCTGCTGCTTAGCAACCAAGGGCACACAAGGCACACAAAGAATCAATACGCCTGTGAATGTGAAACCTTTTCTAAACGGGGCTAAAAACAGCAGCACTTCTGAAACTGGAGAAGTTAAGACATCTCCTTGGTGCTTTCAACCTTCATTTCCTGCCTCAGTTCATTTTTCATGTTTTAGCAGGGATGTGATATACACCCACCTCTATTCCAAACACTTTGGTAAGATACTAAATTTCTATCCAGTAAGCCACTGCTATTACTATTTCTTTGTTCCAGTACAAACAACACATCGTTCGTTATCACTGTGTCACATGCAGACTCATACTGTAACCCGCTTCCTGAATAGTTGACACCGTAAGGTTACAAAACATACTTCACATGGCAGCACACTGTGGGCGGTGTGACAATGGCTGTGATAAGACGGTGTCAGCTATATACACAGTAAACCTCCACTACCCAGACTATAAAGTGGCATAACAATCAGCCATGGATGTTAGAATGTAGCAGTTAGGAAACAGGAACTATACAACTACATACTATATACAGTAATAGCTTTACAATTTACAGATTCTCCCCAGGCCATATGTACCTTAAAGGTTAATTCTCCTTTCCCAGGTGAATTTGGGAAAATGGAATTACCCCCTCCAATCTGACCCCTTCCCCTCCTACCATACTCCGTACTGCTGTGTAGCGCAGCCCTGTGCTTGGTATTTCAAAGCTTGCTCGCAAATGGCGAGCACTCATTCATCAATGTGGTTAGGTGAACATGCTGACTAATGAGAAGTGCTTATTAGCAAGAAGCGCTTCTCATTGGTCAGCGCGGTCAGAAGCGCTTCTCATTGGTCAATGAGTGTGTGCCATTTGCAAGCGGAATTCAAAATACAGAGCGCAGGACTACGCTACACGGCAGTACAGAGTAAAGATAGTACACTAGCAATGGCAGAGGGAAAGGAGCGTTCACCCAAAGGTAAGTATAGCAAAGGGGGGCGAGGGGGCCAGATTGGGAAAGTGAAATTGCGACGTACACTGTACGTCGTCAGTCACAAAGGGGTTAAAAAATCTGTAGATATTTAGGGTCTATTGTTGCCTCTTCTTGATTTCTTTAACTTGCGCTTTGCCAATGCACCTGGTCTCTGACCTTTCTGCAGCGTGTGACTAGCTCTGTACAGAGGACATCATCCCAGTGTCACATTGTGCAGTCAGGATTGTATAAAAGTACCTTAATTATGTAAATGATGACTGTTCTTACAGTGACACCAAACTCAGGAGTTAAATTTTAAAAATGTATTTATGTATCCTAACTATTAACAAAAATGTTTGTGTCTGAATTGTGCATTTAACCGCTTGGCTGAATTGTGCTATGAATAAGGAAATAAAAAGTTCATATAAAACCATGTATGCTCAAAAATTGGTAGCCTTTCACCTTGTGGAAACAAAGAGGGACAGCCATTTTATAACTTTACAGCCAGACAGAGACATATGGAAGAGTGAGCGTCTCCCCAGCACATATTAATTTTTTTTACTACAGGTATTTATAAAGCGCTGAAAATTTACGCAGCGCTTTACATAGTGCACAGTCACATCAGCCCCTGCCCTCAAGGAGCTTACAATCTAAGGCCCCTATCTCACATGCATACATACAGGGACAATTTGGAGAGGAGCCAATTAACCTGCCAGCTTGTCTTTGGAGTGTGGGAGGAAACCCGCACAAGGAGAACATGCAAACTCCTTGCAGATAGTGACCTGGCCGGGATTTAAACCGGGGACCATAAATGCTGCAAAGCAGAAGCGCTAACCTTAACACCACTGTGCTGCCAAACAACAGTAAATGCCTATCTATGACATTATATAAGGCCAACCAATTTTCAGATGATAGCTAATAGTCCCAGGGAAGGGCTATATTATTTTCTAGGTGCCACTTAAATGTGTTGACTTATTTTCTAAGCAGATCTAAGTCATCAATTATTCTTGTCTCCTTCAACACCTGATATAAGGTGTATCTATGATGTTATACCTTACATAGTTACATAGTATTTGAGGTTGAATAAAGACATTAGTCCATCAAGTCCAACCTATTAGGATCTCATTCTAGGAGTACCCGTACCCCTGTATATTACGGTCCCTTAAGAAATCGTCCAAAAGTTTCTTGAACAATTCCACATTATTTGCTGAAATCACCGCCTGTGGCAGTGAGTTCCAGACCCTAACTGATCTTACTGTGAAGAACCCCCTTCGCCCCTTGTGCTGGAATTTTTTTTCCATCAATTTTAGGTGATGGCCTCTAGTTTTTGTAACGGAGTTAATTTTAAACAGTTTATCGCTAATGTTGCTACCACCATTAAACATTTTGTACATGGAAATCATATCCCCCCTTAATCTCCTCACCTCTAATGTGAACATGTTTAAATTTAGTAGCCTCGTCTCGTAGCTCTGGTCCTCCATACCCCTAATTAGTTTGGTTGCCCTTCGCTGGACTTTTTCCAACTCAAGGACATCTTTTCTTAGTACTGGTGACCAGAACTGGACCGCGTACTCCAGATGAGGTCGAACCAATGATCTATAAAGTGGCAAAATTATAGACTTGTCCTTGCAATACATCCCCTTTTTAATACAGGACAAGACCCTGCTAGCTTTGTTTACAGCAGCCTGGCACTGCAAACTACCTTTCAGTTTGTGGTCTACCTGACAAATGATAGGGTAGCAAAGAGGCGCCAATTTATAAAACCATATGTGATTTTATAGCAGAGGTACAGAGCCTATTTAGAGTATGAAACCTCACCTGAGGTGTGATGTTATGTTTAAGGTGGGAGACTATTTACAAAACCATACCTGATATATAACAGTATAGCAGAAGTTCACAGGCCTGTCCTGAAGTCCACCCAATGCAGCTTTATGTGACTGTGTAGCAACAATGCTGCACTGCTTCTGAATTCAGAGCAGAGTTGCCACTCTCCTGTAGGCTGTGTCTGCATACACTATGAATGAATAAAAAAAATTTGCAAGGGCCCTGGCTGTAAGCATTGTCACTGATTTTTTTGGGGGAATGCCTCCCACTGTTAGCTACAGTATCTGGGAGGGGGAGCATGGTAGACACAAAGAAGGCTCCCAGTGTCTCCAGCTTCTCCTATGTCAACTGCAATGGCTTTCTTCCCACAGTTCCTCAGGTATATTAATGGATTATGAATCAAGAGGTGATCCTTAACACCTTGCAGTATTATGGACTTTTCTCAGTATGTGGCAGAATGATTTGAAGTTTCCTCTACAGCTTCAAGAACTCAGTGATCTCTGCACAAAGAGACCAGGACAACAAATCGCCCTCGTGTCAACTTCACTATGTCAGAAAGATGGAAATAATTTTGAATCACTGTATGCAATCCTTGTCACTGCATCAGCAATTAATGTCAACCTAACCTCCCATGGGACACTGAGCCACATCTGTGATTCTAGCTTTAAGCAAGATAGTGTTGATAGTATATATGTTAATGTGATATAAATCTAACATGATTATATATAAGGCCAGAGAGGGAATTGGAAAGACATGTTGATGTACGATAATTATTTAGCTGTCAATGTTAAAAAAGAAACACAAGAGCTTAATTTTTTTGTCCTCCACATAGGAAAAAAAAATAAAACCTGCATTAGTTTGATGCATTATATAATATGTTTTAGAAATGAGTCTCTTTTCACAATAATTTTCTGCAGATGTTTATGAAGGTTACGTTTAATGGCAATGTAATAAACTGATTTGTATATATGAGAGAATTGCATACAGTTCTAGAAGACATTCGTTCAATACTGGTAAATATAGTTTTGATCAGAATTTGAAATTTGATAGTTGACATGAGGCAGAACACAATCTAGTGCAATTATTTTTACCACAGTGGAGTGGATTTAGGAGGTGAGGTTGTGAATGAAACACAAAATTAACTTAACAGCAGCAACTGGTGGGATGGTCAGCAAAGGACAGTGGTTTGGAAGGTGAATAATAACTCAGTATAGCAATAACACTCTAAATCCCCCAATGTAATTGATTAGAAGTTAAACTCTGTGGGTCTAGCAGTAGTTTAGGCTACCACAAAATATGGAGCCTAAGCAGTGTCCAGTCTTCTCTGGGACCCCTGCCTATCACACTCAGGTCACAGCTGTCGGGTTTGTCCCACTGGTGATGGCTCATTTATGGACAGAATACTAATGAGAAGTATTAAAGGAGAACTATGAGGTGAGTGCTTTTCACTCACCTCATAGTTCTAGCCGACCTGTGACAATGAGACTGTCACAGGTCGGCTCAGTAGATCGGGAGGTGAGCGAACATATACCGGCGTTCGCTCACCTCTCGATCCTGTCACGGCTCTCTGTCGTGACAGGGGAGGGGCTGGATTCCCCCCTCCCTGCTCCGATCTGCCAGCGCTGACTGGCGGAACGGACGGGGGAGGGAGCGGGTACAGCTGGCTCTGCCTCTAGATAGGCAGAGCCAGCTGTCACTCAAGCAGCTGAGCGGATCTCGACATCGATGTCGGGATCCGCTCGGCGTCTCAGTATACCGCGAGCTGTAGCTAGTGGAAAAGTAACTAAAATCATTATACAGCCAATATTTCTACAGATCCTCTCACACAGCTATTTGTATGACAATTTAAATGTATTTACACTTCCTTTGAGATCATTTAGCAGGAGAAGGTTTGAAATGACAACACAAAAGTGGGAAAAAGCTCTTTCCTTGGTTTGCTTCTTTGCCAAAGTAAGCTGCCAGCTCAAACAGGCAGACCTCCGCAGATCACTGGCCCTTCTGCTGGTAACTAGACAAATCCTGACTTACTCAACTGTGATTCAAGTGGGAATTATAGGCATGCTTTTTTTTACACTGAATAATTGGATCAAAGGCCACCAAAACGTGGGGGAAATATTTACTTGTGCAATTTGATTTTCCTTCAAAAATGTACACTGGGTAGGAACCTAATTTGTCAAGTTTTTATGTCCTCAGAATTAAAGAAAAAAAAAATCTTCAAAACTCAGAACAGGCTGCGGAAATGGTACTGTGCGATTGGGTTTAATCTGAGTGTGATTAATTCAGTGTCAGATGAGAATTGATTGAGCCAGCTGTATCATATCCATTCTGCTGCATTATGCTGTCCTTTCACTCTCACTTACCCCTCCCTTCCTTCATAAAACAACACCCTCTGTGAATAAACCTGCAGGAAAGTTAATTGTCACATACATGGATTCAATCACATTGTCCGCAGCGTTTGGGGTCCTGCCTGCAGCCATCCATGACTAATTGTGGTGGTAATTTTTCAATCATTAACAGCAGCACATATGTTTCCAACAAATCCCAAGACACTTGCCAAACCCCAGGGACATAAACCAGGCTGAATAACAGGCCACCATACAGCCCTCTGGCTTTTTAACACACAGGGGCTTTCCCTGATATCTCCATTAATATGCATTTATGACCTTTCTGTCCCACTTGGCCTGCCTTAATATGTTTTATTAGTTTAAATATATGCAGCCCGCAAATAAAACAGTGCCGTCAAGAAAAACTCCACCTGGGACTTTTTTTTTTCAGGGGCTTTTCTACATTGTGCTCGTTTTCATTAAATTTCTTTCGTGCGCCCGTGCTTCTGCAAGTGGCCTTTCTTTGAAATTCAGCTGTATTAGAGATCCCCATGGCAACTGTTGGTGCTCATCTGCTGCATCATACTGCAGTCCCTTCTACTGAATTCTGGAGTCACCTCTGTGTCAGACAGAGCATGCTATATGTGCTGGTGGGACAAGACCTTGCCTAAGGGAATCCTTTAACTGATTGAAACCCTGCTCTAATCACCTCATATTATGTGAATAAGATCACATAAAAACTGAGTTTCCTATTTCATGTACCAGAAATTAGAGATGCCTGCAGCTGCTTTGTAACAGACTAGGGGAGGGGGTGAGCAAAAATATTGAGCTGGAACATGTTGTCACTTTAGTAAAAAAAAAATATATATAATAATTGTTTTGTCATCTTAAAACCTTTCTATATGCATTGCACAAATGTGGAATCAGAGCCGTAGCCATCTCCTTTGCGCCCAAGGCAAGAACAGAAATTTGTGACCCCCATCCAAGGTTACTTTGAGGAAAGTAAATAAATAAAAAGGAAATGAATTATATTAAAACTGTTCATGGGGTGATAGGGACAGAGTAGTGGAGTAAAAGGGATTTTAAGGGGGTGATGGGGACAGAGCATGGTAACATGAAGTCATAAGGACAGCGTAGGGGAGTAAAATGGATGTTTAAGAGGTTATGGGAACAGAGTATGGGCACATAGGGTGAAAAGGATAGAGCAGGGGAGTAAAATTGATTTTTAAAAGGTGAAGGGGCGAGAAGGAGATTTTTAAGGGGGTGAGGTGGACAGAGCAGAGATCATTTGAGGATGGTGACAGAGCAAAGAGAAGCAAAAGGGATTTTTTAAGGGGTAATGGGGATAGAGCAGGTTATCGTAGAAAATACTCCCAATGTGTTAACATTCAAGTTCCTCTTGTGATCCAGATCAGTGCATTTGTACTTATATATCCTTGCCAAACATAATAAAAGTCCCTGAATGTAATTACTAACTAGATGTATAGGATACCAATTGCTTATTTCATGAGGGGATAGAGCAGGTTATGGCAGAAAGTTCTCCCAATTAAATATTTAGTTAATTTCCAGGTCTCCTTCAATCCCAAGTCGTCCTTGCAGGTCCAGCAGATCCAGGTCCGGCCCTGGCTGTATCCCCTTGCAGCTGCGCCGGAGACGAGTGCTTCGCTCACCTCAACCTTCCTACGGCCCTGTGTGGAATACCTTAACTGCTAGTTTAAGTGTGCTGATGAAGCAATGAATAAAACACTCTAAAAGATATTTTTAATGAAATATAAACAAATAGATGTCACAGTTCAGCTGCAGACTTGCAGCTGAGCTGTTACTTGTAGTTCTGCAAGTATATGCAGATCTCTTACCCTTGGTTCTGCAGGCATGCAGGGCTGTGCTGTTGCTTGTAGTTCTTTAGGCATGTGCTCTGTACCGGACTCACTCTTGCACCAGTCTGGCAGCTTTAGGCGTCTGTCTGGCAGCTTTAGGCGTCTGTCCCTGACCTTTGTTTTGTCCCTCGTTTATGTGTCCGCAACCTGTCCATTACTCTGGCCTTGTCGACCATTACTGGCTGTTAGGTGAGTTGGATGGACGTAGGGATTGTGACCTGGGGTCAGCACGCAGCCAAGCCCATCTCCACCATCAGGAGCTATGGCGAACACCGGCTGGCCCTTACATTCCACATCCTGGTGGACCCCATGCCACCTACCTGGCATTGCAGCACCCTGCCCTTTACCTTGCCAAACCAGCCTATTCTGTCTTCCACTGCCTCATTCAGTTCCACTGCTTGTACTCCAGCTCTGGGAGTCATCAGCCTACACTGCTTGATCCATGACAATAGAATTTTTACATATTGCATCAGTGTATACCTACTGTTTTATTATTCATGGTAGGAGCACCATTCAACATTCAAGGTCTTATGGATTTGACATCTATTCAGAGACGTCGTGTTGTGACATAGGTCAGTCCATGGAAGGTCGATCTCCATTTACCTTTATGATGAACAAATGTTTATTTGTGCATTACGAAGGGCTCTGCAGTGCTGACCTGTAATTATGCTCAAACAACACCACAGTAATGTTTGCAGTGCTGCAAAGAAATAATAGCATTTAAAGTGCTTCAGCTATTATCAAAATTAACCCTTGCAGTGGAGCTACCCCTGCACTGCAAGGGTAAACTGCTTGTTTTGGTCTAGGGCCCAGAACATAGAAGATATGCTCATCTGATCCTCGGTCCTGCGGAAGTCAGTGCTCTCCTCTCTCTCCCTCCACTCCAGCTGTGGTATGTCACTCGGTGTCCTCACATCTATTGTAGGTGAATAGTCCTGCATTGGACGTGATGAAGTCAGCAGGCTTAGACCACTGGAGCAAAAGGGGGAAAAGGGTACAGGCACTGGTCTAGCAGCCCAGTGGAATAGAGAATCAAGTATGTATATCTTCTTTAAACAAGCCCCTAGACCAAAATAAGCAGTTAACCCTTGCAGTGTGGGGGTACTCCCACTGCAAGGGCTAATTTTGTTAATTCCTGGAGTTCCTCTTTAAAGTGCTCAAGATGACTGATTTGTGCTTTCTTTAATGAAGTTAGGCACCACATAGACTTAAAGGGTGGTTGAACTTGCAGGCATGATAAAACTGTCTTTAGGCAAAAGAATTAGCAGAGTGCTTCATAAATGTGTACACCGAGGATGAACATACAAACTTCATCCAGACAATGAGCTAAGTGGAAATTGTAAGCAAGAGAGTGCTAATCATTTGCCATGATACAACATAGTAATTACATACCGATATAACAACCCATCAAAGGAACTGAACTCCAGCCTCCCATAGTAAGTCAAGTCAAACATTGTTTGAGATTTCAGTTCAATGCACAGAAAGTTATATGGACGCTGAACAGTTTTTTTGTTTCTCCAGAAAATGAAGGTAGCCTGAAAAAAAAAAAAGTAATGCAGGCACCAAGGACTAATAAGCATTTGCATTTATGTTCTAGAGATACTTAATTGGCAAGTTGTGAACCGGTTAAGTAAAAAAAGAATAATAATAAAAAAAAAGGATATATTATTTTTTCTTTACTTTACTGCTGTCAAAAGGGAGCTGATAAGGCCCCTAAGAGATAGTACTTTGCAGGTGACAGTTTTTCTTTTTTGAGACATCAGTGGGTCTATCAGACCCCAATACCTCCTCTGCCTGTAGTTCATGCAGACTGGGGCCATAAAATCCCTGATCTGTTGTTTATCCAGTTTCTGCATTTGACAGCTCTGAACATAGAAGTGCTTAGAGCTGAGCACTTCTGCGTTCATTCTAAGCTGAGGAGATTGGTTGGTTAACTAATCTCCACCATGCTCAACATCCTGCATCCTTCTGCAGGGATCCAAGGTTCCCAGAGAATCAAGGAGGCCAAATTTGGAGGCCGAAAATATAGGTGGCGCAACAGGGAGTGCAATACTTTAGACATGTAGGCGTAATGGGGTTGCTTTACAGCCACCCATATTACTTCTACATGAATCTCAGAAGGACCATAATTGATAGAAAACAAACCTGGGGCTGTGGGTTTGATTCCTTTGACTTACCCACAATAACACAGCCCTGCATTAGATGCAATGATGTTAGTGGGCGTCTGTCCGCCGAAGTGTGGGAGAAAGAGGCTGTGGGTGCCGGTTCTGGAGACTGCAGGAACAGGGATGAGCTAGATAAAAGTCCTTAACACAATAACCCTAGACAAAAACAAGCAGTAAGCTCTTGCAATGCAAGAGTAGCCACCATAAAAATGTTTTGTTTTTTCCTGGAGATAGGCTTTAAGGTACATTTGGGGGAGCGAGAAGGGGTAAATAAGTTATTTACCTGCAACAAGCACAAACAAATCAGAAGTCCTAACACCTATTATGCACATGCGTTTCACAGGTCTGTGATATACCAAATGGTGAAAAATATGGATGACAGTTGCAGAGCCTGAACATTAAAAACAAGTCCAAAATGGCACCTCCCATAGATATACAGTATCTTGACACATTTCTCTCCAGTATATCAACACATAAGTGATATTTATAGACCATACTGACCCTATGCCTCCACTGAATAAGAATTTAGTGCAGTGATTCTTTACAAATCTTAGTAATAGTATGTTTCTTCACATCTCTTTTAACATATTGTGTAAGTATTTTTCTGAGCACCAGCTGCTACCTCTGAGGATTTTTATAAAAAAGCTGCCCTTTCTTTCTCTAGGAAGTGAATCTGGACAACGACCATTGCATTCATTAGAAGAACAACTGAAGTTGGGCCAATATTCATATCCAATATCCCTCTGCACTGTTCCTAATGGTTCTGACAGGTGCGCTTTGTGTTCCTGTTTCAAACCTGAAGCAAATGCCACTGTTATGCTGTGAGGATGAATAGGTTCTAGCTTCTCACCAGAGTATCTGCTGCATGGCGGGATACAAAAGGTATCTTTAATGGAGAAAAAAAGGATGGTAGATAAAAGGAAACCATCGTTTTTGATGCTTTATTTAATCTCTTAATCTTTCAGTAACTCGCTGATTCTATTTCTCATAGTTTATTCATCATGTAATGCATGTGAGTCATTTCGAAGTTTACACTGTTTAAATGGTGTTATATGGTATTAAAAACAAATCCACCTACAATAATGATAGTAGAAGCAAAGATGTAGGAAGTACTGTGTCAAATATAATTAACCCTGCATCAGCCTCATAGGAATGTAAAGTATGAATTATACCATTAATAACTGCAAGCCTAAACTCCAGGTTTTGGTTAGGGTCAGGAAATGTTTTCATTGCCATATCCGCTACTGCTGGGAAGATTCCCTGTCCCAGGGACCAAGCAGGAAGTGAGCAGTTCTTGCCAACGGGGGGCATGAACAAATAACTGTCTGTGCCGCTGAACGAGATTCTAGCCCTTCCCTTTAAAGCCCATCTCTGGGCAAACATAAATTTACCCTTGCAGTGGGGCTACACCCGCACTGCACGGGTTAAGTGCTCTTTATGTGTAGGAGACACCAATAAAGCCGTTTAACTTTCCGCCATCTATGTCCAAGCTGCTGGACCGGTCCATGCAGCCTCTTCTACCTTTTGCTCTAAGGACCGCTGATGTCATCACGTCTGACTTCCATAGACCTCCATTAGCTGTAAGGATGCCAAGGGACATTCCAACATCCGAAGCAGAGGGAGAAAAATGAGCACTGACTGCTGCAGGAGCTGTCCTTTAAGTCCTAAAATAGTTTTGGCGGCTGTGCTTTAAAGTAAATTGAAAATATTAATAATTGCAATGCTTGTAATGAAAATAAAAAAAATAACACAAATGTATACAAAGTTTATTTTTGAGCACCATTATACCATCACTATACGTATTGGCTTCCTAATTCAGCTATAATTAACTAATTTCTGCTCAGTAATTCTCTTTTAGAAGCTGTGGTTTACAATTTTCCCACCCTAGTTTTAAGCCTGGAATGCCAAGGAAGTCTTTTAATTAATTACATAACAGCCTTTCACTTAAAATCCCATGACCTTTTTTTTTTGCTTTACAGTTTTAGCGCATGTTTTATCAGAAACAGCCTTACATAATGCCTAGAATACAATGATATGAGAAGAATTGTGTATGCTTTGGATGGCCCACTGGGTTTACTGCTACAAGGAGATCTACCTTCAGTTGTTCTGTCATAACCAGGACTCTCTGATATGAGCGGAACTCCCTGGTTTCTTTGCTGGAGCCCATGTTCCATATATTCCTATTGCTAGCTGTTTCTTAATAATAGAGTATGGATAAGACAGCACTTTTGCATTGCTGAACCCTGTACTTACCTTTTTACAAAATATAGCTTCAGATAACCATCTCTATCCATGTATATAAAATCTAGACTACGGTATATGGTTTCAATAACACCTGGACATTTCAGAGCAAAACTAGGATCAGATAGCTTTCCATAGCCATACCTACCCATAGGTTAAATCATCATTTTTCCCATATGGAACAGCAATCATCAGGGCACGATCTATTCTGCCATTACTGCCTTACCACCACCATTTTTTTTATCTGCTCTGTGAGCGCTACCATCACCTACATACACACTGTACTACAAGGGAAAATATTAAAAGCATTAGGTTGCATTCACACTTCTATATCTTAGTGTAGGGCAATGCTTTAAACATTTCTGCTTGCTGCATTAGTTTCCATCTTTGTTTCTTCACATATATGCAATTTTCTTTCGTCTATTTTTTAAAATGCTGCATATCCTTCTTTTGGTATGACTTTGCTGCAATTTTATTCCTGTGGACATTAATAAAATTGTATCAAAATTGCATGTACATGTGTCTTTGACGTGTTCTGTGCCTTAATGACAGTACTCCCATCATGCAACTTCTACTCTACACCGACTACAGAGGAGATAGAGGGACAAGGCCACAGAATCCAGCATGTTAAAGGCCTTCATCTGCCTGGTCAGAGCCTCTCGCTTGTCAATTTGGACCCAGTATCTCAGGTTCTTCTTCAATCAAAATTACAGTAACATTTGCAGTGGCACATCAGCCATGACGCATGACTGCCGCACAACTACACAGGCAAAACAAGAGACAGAGGAAGAAGGGAGCTTAAAGGAGGCCCCTATAATGCCATAGGACATATTGCTCATTGGCCAAAACAAAACAAAAAAGTATGAAGCATGAAAAATGCATAAAAAACACAGACACAAGTAGTAGATATATGCAAAAACATTTTTAAAAAAAGGTTATCAAATAGGTAAAAGCATACCTGTGTCTCCGCAGCTCCCTCCCATCCGTAGATCTAAAGATCTTACCTGAAGGTCTGGTGTCCATTCAATATGTCTCCACTCAAAGCTTCTTCAGGGTACCCTACTAAGGGAGACCTGTTGTGCTGTTGGAGCCGCCTTACCAGAGCCAGTGAGTTTGCATGGATAACTTTGGTGCACTGGGACTTTTGAATGAGCATTGTGACCCAGAGCCTCTTAAATATTTTATCTATTGGCTGTAATGGCACATATCTCATCACACCTACATTTAACTGAAACCAATGATGTGTGAATTGGTCCTCAAGCTGGCCATACACCTATAGATTTTCTACAGATTTTCAATGATCAGATGGAAACAGTGCAACAGATTCCTCCATCTATGCTAAGCTGTGTGGAAGGAGGAATCTCCCGCTGGGCCAAGCTTCGGTATTTTGCTGGCCGGCCCCGCTGGCTCTCAAAATACCTGAACAATGGCTGCATCCAATCAGAATTGGAAATTGGATGCAGGCACTGTTCAGCTATTTTGAGACCCAGCTGGGCCGACTAGCAAGATACTAAAGCTTGGCCCAGTGGGAGATTTCTCCATCCACACAGTTTAGCATAGATGGAGGAATCTGCTGCAGCCCATAAAACACATAGGGATACATTGAGCAGGTAAAATAGGGCCTGCTGCAGTTTTTTCACCTGCTCTGGAACTGCATGCTGCGATGTGAACTGGAGCAAAAAATACCATTGGAATACATTGGACGCAGTTTTGATCCGGCCTGCAACTGCTCTGCTCTGCACCTGCTCTGCGGTGAACAAGGCCTTACAGCTGTGACCGGAACAGGAGGTGAGGCAAAATCTACACCAGTTACAAAAAAAGAGGGATTTTTCCAACAATTTAGGCATTTCCTTTCATTTCCTGTTGCATCTCTGAAACTGAAAGTAAAGGGAAATGTCCTCAGTGGGGCACAGACAACAACAAATACATTGTTTAACCATTCCCTGCTCTACCCAAAACTCAAAAAAAAAAATAGATATACTTTAATGACCTAAGCTACAGGGAAACTTAAAGTGACATTAAACCCTCAGATTTTTTAACATAAACCAATACTGTAATGTGTGCCTTACTATAATCCATGGTTGTTTCCCTTCTCTTTGCTGCTCTTCCTTTTAAATCCTCATGTCTTCTCATGCTGGGGGAGAACTTCCCTTTGCAGCTGAGTGCCTCTTCCTGTAGTGCTGGCTCAGGTTGCGAACCTATACAAACCTATGCACAGACACCATATATCCATTTCAGAGACAAGGCAGTCTGCTGCAAAACAGAAGTTCTCCCCCCGCATGAGAACAGATACAGATTTAAAAGGAAGAGCAGCAAAGAGAAGGGAAACTACCATGGATTACAGTAAGGCACACATTACAGTATGGTTTTATGTTAAAAAATCTGAGGGTTTAATGTCACTTTAACAGCAGTCTAAATTAAGCATTTAGAGAGGTAAACCGTCAGGAGTGAGGTGAGATAGAATATAATCATGCATCGCTAAGTATAACCTTGCTGCAGAGGTTATTATCCATGGATTCTAAGGTATATATGGACACCTTCACTTTTAGAAACATTCATAAGCTGATTTCATCTTAAATACTAGTTTCTGACTAGTGTTAAGATGAAGCAATTAATAATCCTGTCTCCTCTCGATTCCAGGGGGATATTTAAGAGCTGAGCATTTGTATATGTCTATCTGTGTCAGTACCATTACCCTCCCTCATTCAGTCAGTGTCATTAAGACAATAACACCACCTGCTTGGTGGGGGTGACTTGCAGTAAGGGAGTGAAATTTCATAGCACTGACTTCAGAAAGTTCCTGGCACTGGCAGATGGCGTGTGAGTCACAACTGTATTAATTAGCAGGTAATTCCTGCATTTTGAAGGTGGGAAAGGAGGAGGTAAGTAATGAAATGTAGTTGAAAAAGTAACGCTGTCCTCTGAGACTCAGTGTCTTGGACTAACTACAGGAAAGTGACATGCCAGCCTTCCTGAATACTCGGGACGCATGTTTACATTATTCAGGAACCCTTGATGCTTTCTGTAGTGTTTATTTGTAATACTGAGTCATTAGCATGTTAATGAAAACATCTCTGTGGAAGTTTATCAAAAAAGTGTTAACTTGTGTATACCTGATGCTTTAGTAGATGCTACTGTCAAAATAATGTCAATACATAAACTTTAAGGTGATCTTATTAAAACAGGAGCAAACAGAAATTGGAGCAGTTGCCCATAGTAACCAAACAAGTTTTTATTGATTTGAGCAACAGAACATCATGGCTAAGGTCTCATTCACATGAGCGCTGAGGCCATACAGCAAGTATGAGGTTTTTGTTTATGTGGCTGAGAGGTGCCAGTGAGTAGAGATGTCTGCATGTAGCCATGGCTGTCAGCCTGTAACAATCACTGGTAACCTAAAGTAGGGTACACATGGTACAAATTTCGGCTGGTTCCTGATTAACCAGCTCAAATTAGCACTGTGGGTGCCGCTGTCAGCACTCTTCCGCTAGCATCCCTCCATCAGCTGATCGAAAAAGGCGGTTGTAAAATTCTCAGCCAAGCTGAGCTTGCAACCAATCAGCCACCACCTGCTGTGAGAATACAAACGGCAGGTAAATCGTCCATCAGCGCTCGTAAGTTGAATGCCCGCGGGTTGAATGAAAGAAATACATGTGTACACCCGACTTAAGAGAAGCTGTGGCTGTATGGATCCTGCCAAACATACTAGCAAAAAACTTATGCTGGCAAGTTTGTACACCAATAGGTGCAGACTGTCTGCATCCACGAGCGTACATCCGTGCCTGCACCCAGAGATGTGCAGAGAGATCCATGTAGCCGTAGCGTCTCTCAAACTTTCATTGATCTTTACAGGCAAAAAGCCATGGCTGCACCCACACACCCCTAGTCCCGGCGTGCCATCCAGCCACAAAAACAAACGTCCCCTTCGCACTTTATGGGTATCTTAGCTCGTGTGAATGAGGGCACCTCCATCGCATAAA
Source organism: Nanorana parkeri (assembly GCF_000935625.1). Lineage (NCBI taxonomy): Eukaryota > Metazoa > Chordata > Amphibia > Anura > Dicroglossidae > Nanorana > Nanorana parkeri. Next base: position 22,249 of record NW_017306852.1, on the reverse strand, counting down.
AACTTTTTAATAAACGAATCAAAAAATGGTATAAAGGTTCTTTTATACCATTTTTTGATTCATTTATTAAAACGTTTTTATGCGATGGAGGCGCTCTCTGTGTCTTGTCTTGCAGTGCTGAGGTTGTTCTGAACCTGGTGAGAGCCGCCCCATTATCGCACTGCACTCCTGAACATCATTGATTAATACTCTCTTGAACCAAAATCTGCTGGCGCGGTGTTTGATTCTGTCTGCTGTTTCGTGTGAATGAGGCCTAAGAACAAGAATACCTAAATCTACTCAGACTAACCAAATGACTGTTGCCAGGAAAAAACAAATATTAGATCGAATAAGTGGCCTAGCCTACACTTGACCTCAACACATGCTTCAAGTAAACAATTAAAAGCAAACGCTAAAGAAACGTTTTAAAAACGTTTCTATATTGCACACAAATTCTTTTCAAAACTAATTTTAAGACTTTTTTTTAAGCTTTAAATTGCAGTCTGTGTGCCTGTGTCTGCACTTCCTGTCACTGAAAACACAATATGAAATAGGTGGGAATGTCACCTCCCGCAGTTGTTAACAGAACAGGTGTACTGTAAAGCGTTACATACATACTAGATACTAAGGATGAACAAAGAGTATCAGGAAAGAAAGGAAAGAAAGAGAGAGAGAGAGAGAAAGAGAGAGAGGGAGAGGGAGAGAGAGAGAGAGAGAAAAAGAAAAGAAAGAAAGAAAGAAAGAAAGAAAGAAAGAAAGAAAGAAAGAAAGAAAGAAAGAAAGAAAGAAAGAAAGAAAGAAAGAAAGAAAGAAGGAACAAAAACATATACAGCATGGTCCGGGTTTTTTTCCCTGATCCCCTAAGAGTATTCCGTGGATCAACAATCTCTGGTGTTATTAATAAATGTTAATATCCAGTTATATTTTTTGCATTTAGGAATGCATCCACCTTTTTAAAAACAATTAACTAATCTGCCTGGAACTAGTTCCTGAGCTAGCCTATCAAAATTTTCACATCTCTTACCATGAAGTAGCCTTTTCGCATGTGGAGATTCCAGCTTCTCAGGCAACTCCCATAACCAAAGTTCCTCCCTTCTGCTCTTTCCTAGGATCAGTCCCACTCCTACGGGAAGCTTAGGCCCCAACCTAGGCCTTACAGCATGGCACATGTGGCTTCCCTAGGCAGCAGGCCTAAGAAGCAGGATAAACAGCACAAACCTCCCCCAGGCAAGAGCCTGAGAGAAAGAGACACTCACAAGGCCAGCGCCATAAATGTATGTCCTCCACAGCATGCATCACTGGCAATTCTACAGTGGACATCACAGTTACCTGACATTAACCCCATAGAAAATCCCTGGTGGAATTAGAAGAAGGTGGTTGCAGCACACAAACCGAGATTTTTTTCTGAATTGGAGGCCATTGCTCATGAGGAATGGACTAAGACTCCTCAGGAATGCTACAAAAAAGTATTCCCTTTTAAACTTTCTCAGAAACAAGGTATAACAATGTAATCATGGCTATCCATATTTTAAATCTGCTTTTAGCAATAAAAAAAGTTTAGCAGGAAATGCCAAATTAAAGGAGAACTATGGGGTTAAGGCTTTCCCCATAGTTCTCCTTAGGGTAACGGGAGGGCACAACCTAGCATCCTCCCATCACCCTGTAGCTCGCGGTATACTGAGACGCCCCCTCCCCCGTCTGATCCATCAGTCAGCGCTGGAGGATCGGAGCGGGGAACGGGGAATCCAGCCCCTCCCCTGTCACGGCAAAGAGCTGTGACAGGATCGAGAGGTGAGCGAAAGCCGGTATGTGTTCGCTCACTTCCCGATCTACTGAGCCGACATGTGACAGTCTCATTGTCACAGTTCGGGTAGAACTATGAGGTGAGTGAAAAGCACTCACCTCATAGTTCTCCTTTAACAAACAGTCCAAGTAGTTCTTAAATCTTCACCAATCACAGGGTGTATGATATACAAGACAGAAGAAAAGTTGATCTGGCATGTTAGGGAAAAAATAGCTCTGTAGTTACAGCCTCTGGGGTGCTGATAAGCTATGCCTTGAATACTGTATGAGTAAGTCAAGAAAAGGTCTCTTGAGAATTGTACCAACTACAAATGAATGACTAAAATCCCCAGGGCATTCTGCGCTGAAAAATAAAAATATAATTTTGATATGCTGCTTCTAAATTAGCTCTTATACATATATTTAAGTAAAATCAAATTGTGTACCTTCATAACAGTTCAACATTAAAAAATGCTGTTAAATCAAGGTATTTGTATTATCCGCTACTACCAAATGTATAATAAGAGTCTAACTCTAGGCAAATATTAGGAAAAACCTTTAACTTCAGTTATATGTTTACTAATATAACTTAGATCATTTATATATCAGCCATGGCCTTGTTGATTTAGCCTTCAATTTTTTTTCAGGGGCTTTCTTTTAATGGTATTTTCGTCTGAAAATTATTTTATTTTCTCCCTAAAGCCAAAAAGGCATTACCTTTCAAATTTTAAATCAACTGGTATTACTGTATTTACAGCGCCATTCAAATAAAAAAAATGGTTATTTGTCTAATTTTAATGCCACAGATCATTTTTCCAATAAAAAGTATAGCTACGCCAGTTACAAATTAAATAGGAGGATTTCAATAGGGCTAATTAGGGTAATTTGGGTTATCTAAGGTTAATAAGGGGTCAGACGGGAAAAATATTTATGTAAAGGAAAGCTGCCACTCAACCAACACATCTTAAATAGATGTGTAACATTGATCAGAATATTTGACTTGAAATGATAGATTCTTGTGGAAATCAACAACCTCTTAATGTCTTTGTTGAAAACTAACCCAAAGGCTGTGTTGAAAATCAGTCAGCTGATTCACTTAATTGATCAATAAAGTCCTGTGCCCATGCAGGGGGTCTAGTGATGAGGCTCCTCTCAGCAAGAAGCTCAAAATGTGTTGTATCATGTTCCAGGACAAAGTCAGGATACAGTCCGTGTACCCATCGCACTCAGAGCCGCTGCTCCAAAAATGGATCACTAGCAGTTTTGTATTTAGGTCTCTAATTGATGAACTCCAGGTACAATATAACAGCCCTGTGCTCAGAAAAAGGAGTCAGATTATTCAGGGTTTACTCCAATGAGAGACATGGAGAGATGCATGGTGGGAGGGCCCCACTAGGAGACTAGGAACAGATGAGTACTGCTGGGACATACAGTTCTGCATGCATGTATTCTTGGATTGGGAACTAATGGGATTTGTAGTTCTTTACTAGCTGTGGACTGTTGTCTGGACACCAAGACCCTTTGCTGCCTGCGACATGTGTGGACCTGAAGCTGCGGCCAGGCCTCCAGGCCTTCTCCCGCTTGACACAGGAGCTTCCAGGAGTGCCACTCTGCCCTCCTCATTCTTTGCCCCTGCTGTGTGCTGCCTGCTACCTAGTGTACCTGATGCTGCGGCCAGGTCACCCTGGACCATCACCTTCTCCTAGGACCTAGTGATCTCCCTCCAGAAGGACTCTGCAAGCCTCACTGTGCGGATCAACCTGCTTGGATCTCCCTCCACCAATCCAACCCAACCAGATTCCCAGGACTGTCACACATATGTGAGTTGCTTAACCTTTGTTTCCTGTCCCTTGCTGTGCCTGTGACTGCTATCTTATGAACTGCTGCCCTGTGAACTGTTGCCTGTGAACTGCTGCCCTATGAACCACTGCTAATGAACTGTTGCCTAGTGTCCTTGCTGCTGAACCCTTTTTTGTGCCTGGCGTGCCCTGTGACACTGGACTTAATTGTTGCTACCCCAAATTGTGTGTTGAGTCTCCCTGTCTGTACCCCACCTGTAGCTTGCTCCCCCTTCTGCATACTGGAATTCCCCAATAAACACCCTGCGCACCAGGTCCCGTGTGATTCACAATAAGCCTGCATCCTGGAATCACCACAAGAAAGTTCAAACCACACCAATGGTGGCTCTGGTATTTTACACTTGTGACTTACAGCCATGAATGCCAATCTGAGCCAATCTGTGTTTTGCATAACATTGTGAGCATACTTAAAGCAGAACTCTGGTCACATCAAGTCTTAACTCTTGCAGTGGGGTACCCCCCCACTGTAAGAGTTAAGTGCTTGTTTTGTTGGGGAAGCTAAAATAACAAAGATATACTCACCCAAACCACGTTAGTGATTTCATTGGAAGAAACTGTGAAAATGTGCAGAATAAGAATGCTTGCACCTTTAAATAACAATTAAATTGCTATACTTATATTATGATGTTTGCTTGGAGTTTCTGCTTCAAGCAAATACATTGCCTTTTCTTATACTAATCAATTTTATGTTTGTTTAAAACAGCACAGAGCACTTGAAATTGTCTGCCTACAGAGTTTACTGGATGACAATTACTTATTCAATACCTGTCATATTATTTTTCAATGTCTAAGGTTAATTGAATCTAAGGGCTCATGCCAAGCATCAAGTGTGGTCATTTATGTTTGACATCAACTGAATGCAAGTCATTGCCAAGATGCCAGAGTTCTTATTGACACAATCAGAGAAATACACAAAAGAAAATCATCTACATCATTTACAATAAACAATTATTTACAAACGCTTGGCTCTAAGGACCCCTTCATTATATGTGTTGCAAGAAGCACTGCATTACTGTGCATTAAAGTGCAGCGGAAGCCAAAATGTTTAGTTTAATTACCGTATTTTGCGCTCCATAAGGCGCATCTGACCATAGATCGCAGGGAGGGTAGGGTTCTGTGACAGCTGCAGTTAGTGACAGCTGAGACAGGTGGCGCTGTGATTACAGCGCCACGGTCTCAGTGATCACACAGAGCAGTTCTTCGTCTGCCGCTTGATTTGATACAAGTGATCTGATTAGATCATTTGTATTAAACGAGCAGCGGCTCCCACTGTAAATTTAGCTCTGCTTGTCCGGAGCAGGGCTAAATGTACACAAAAACTACTCGCCCGAATAACTTAAGTGATTCTATTGTATGCATGTTTATTTTGGTTATTGCTCCTTATGTGCATGCATCTATTAAGATAGTATATAATTTGTTTAGTAAAGCTTTTATAAAAACACACAAGGTGTGCTAGTGTGCTATGGACTCATAGCAAGTGGTTATCACAGAGGTGAGACAGAAGTGCATGTTATATCCAGCAGCTCCTTCGGGGTAAGCGCTACATTTGGATCATTTTGGATCATCACAAAATGTAAAGCACCAAAACTGTTTTTTAGTTTTGGGTAAAGTAGGGAAGGATTAGAACCCATGAGGATTTTATTGCTGTCTGCGTCCCCACTGTTTGTGTCAACCTGCCTGTTTTTCCTTGTTACCATTGTCACCCAACAAAAAGTTATTAGAAATCCAAAATTTAATTTTGACCTGAAACAAGTGGAGGGGATAAATCTTCCAATGGGTAATTCTGTTGCAGTGACGCATTGAAGAGTTTTTCTCCCACTTCAAGACAGGAAGTGAAGGGTGATCTCCCCAACAGGACACGGAAAGGGGTTTTAACTAGGGATGCACCGATACCAAGTACCATACTCGGTACAAGTACAAGTACAGATACTTTTCGAGCTCCAAGACTAGACTAGAGAAAAATTCAAAAGTTAGGAGGCAGCTGTCATTTGTAAGGAGCACACAGAGCTCCTGGGATTTGTACATCTCTGTTTTAATGTAGGATTTTGTTTTTATAAATATAAATAAAGGGATGCACAGATACCATTTTTGCAAGTACGAGTACTGTTACGGTGCATCCCTAGTTTTAACCATTCCCTATTCTATCAAAAACAAAAGAAAGTTCAGTCTGTACACACTACAGAAGCAAGAATAGGTACAGAATGATCAGCCATATGCAAAAACATTTTTAAAATAAACAAATGAGTGCTAATTGAGCGTGTGTCATATAAATCAGGAAGTGTGAAACATTGTAATGTAACAATTCATCACTGTTTCTACTTTAAGATATTCTTTTCAAAAATGTACTTTCCACCTAGTGATAAGATTGCGCATTAAATTATCTGTATTGGGTGGTAACAACTTTTCTGTTCTTGTTATATTTAGACAGTTTCCAAAATATAAAAACATTGCTTGAATTTTTAAAATAAGAATTTTCCAGCACGGAAACGTGTGAACATTTATTTTTAAGAAAACTGCATTAGAAGTGTTAGTGATTTAATGGACATTGTTATTATGTAGCTTTTGCGTACTGCACCTCGTATAAATTTCACCCATTTAAAAAAAAAATATCTGATAATAGCGGAATAGGAGAATTCTGTAAAGATATAAAAAAATGAAGCCACAAGCAGACATGACTTTGTGCTTAAATCTTTTAAATGAAATTGTGCATTATTCACCAAAAAAGGAAACTGTTGTCAAAAACTGATTTAAAACAACATTAGCAACCTGCCTAATGCTTGATTGTGCTGCAAACAATAAAGATGACAGACTCGCAGTAGCAACAGCCATCAGTTTCAGAACATTCCATATTTTTAAAGAAATAAAATGATTGCGGATGGCCTAATCAAGTGAAATAAATCAGTCAAAGATCACAAAATCCAGTTTAAGCTGCAAATATGCATAGAACAATGATTCACTTGATTATCAAATGCAGGTTCTTAATGCTACAAAAATTGAGTATTGCGAATGTTGTATGAAAATATTGTACATCAACATGCTTCTTATGTTCAATAATTTCCCTAAATGTACCCCCAATCTCCCCTTTCCTAGAGTAGTCATTCCCCATATTTCCTCCTCCCCCCTTCCCTAGAGTAGTCACTCCCCAAATGTACCTCCAAGCCTCCCCTCCGCTAGAGTATGTCCATTTGTTTGTTTCTTTTACCTTGTTTCTGTGGCTAGAAACAGCTTTAGTTACTCCCAGTGTCATCATCACCAGGCTTTTGAAATTCTTGCAGGGGCAGTTGCTGGGAGCTCACTTCCTAGTGATGTTTGCACACCCCCAGAACTACATCTCTTAAGAGCACAGTGTGTAGACAGGCTCTTGGGAGTCAAGGCAGCACCCTGATATAAAAGAAAAACAATTGTGGAGTGGGACAGAGAGGGGTGGGGGATAGGTCTGCAGTTCAGCAAGCAGGGCAGAAACAGTGCCTGGGAATTTCAATGCAGAAAAGGCACTGCATTGTCAGCTCAAACAGTAATTTAGGAGTTTAATGGATTTCAGGCAGATTAACAAGTATTTTCTGTACCCACAATGTTTTAAAAAGAATAGGGTAATGAGCATGTATTAGAAAGATGTACTGAATAGGTTTTTCTTCATTTTGCACTGGCATACACATTGATATGTGAAGCTTCTCTGTCCTTTTTGAGGTCTGATTGTTACACATTGCTGCACTATAAACACAGGTTTATTAGAACACTACCGTCCACTAAAAAATATCCACATTTCATTCACGATAGTACACTTTAACAAAATTGACCGTTCAGTTTGCATAGAATGTTTCCCATAGTTTAGTGAACATGGTGGAAATTCACTTCCCAAAAAATACTCAATCGCATGCAGGAAAACAAAATAGTATATTTGCTTGTACACATTGGATAATGGAAGTCAGCAAAGCTTTACCTCATTCACTCAGCTAAGGGAAAACTCCCTCGCAAAGCGAGCAGTCTATTTACTTTTAGTAAATCAACCCCCTACAAGGACTCCCTGATCTTTCTTCTTTACTCCCAAGTGAATGCTGCATGCATATTCTAGAACCAAATGCAAACAATTTTATTATTTCATTAAATTATATTAAATTAATATACTTGCCCAATAGTAGTGTGTGTTCCAATTTCACAAAGAAGTTAAAAAGTAATGGTTCCAAGACTAAACTTTGGGGTACACCATGTACAACCACAGACATTAAAAAGCATGAAACGTTGATCACATCTCTGAAGATTTCAAACTGGATTTCTATAAATTTACATGTTCAATTTTCTGAGCTAACACAGCTTAAATGACACAGTAGGTATGTCTGAAAACCTGTGTCAAATGCTTTAGCAAAGCCAAGATTTACTGCAAAACCACACATCTCCTTAAATTTCTATTTACTTCCTCATAAAAGGAAAGTAGGCTTGCTTGACAACATCTGTCATTCAAAAATCCCTGGCTATGACTTATGTATAAATTATTTATAAAATAGTCTTGTGGTGTCTTACAAAACCCTCAAATTATTTTCTTACAGATGAATAGATGATACCAAATGTATTTTCTGCCAAATCCTTGGGGCCATGCCAACTATTAAAAATCTCATTGAATTAGGAACAATCACTTAGAAATAACTGCATTCTGTGTGCTCATGGATGTAACTGACTGGACCAGGTGCTTTAGTCACATTTAATTTAATTGATTTTATATCATATCATTGCTGTATATCCACGCTGTTGTGTTCAATTGCATAATCCCCCTACCTGTATGCACAAACCAGCACAACACAGCATAACAAATATTAATGTAAGAGTGGTTAATCTTTGAGGGTCCCTTCACATCATTGCCGCACGTTAACTGCACGGTTCTGTGCGATTAAGGCATGGTACCAAGCAACGAACCTACCATATGTTACAGTGCAGGAAGATATGAAAAAGTAAATACACCACATGGGTGTAATTGTTGTCTTTTTTACAACATATTTGGACAGGCTAACATTAGATCTTCACTCAAGAAGTGCATACAGATAAAGGTTATACACCCTAATTTTCACAAGGAAAAGTTGCCTTTCAACAATTTATGCAAGGAAAATATCAAAGGATGTAATGGTGTATTGTAGAAAAAGTAAGCACACCCTTGGCCTCAGAAGCCAGTATTGCCCCTTTAGCAGAAATTACTTCCAAGAGGCGTTTGCATAACTGCATACAAGTCTCTGTTGTCAACTCTATGAAATTTTGGCAAAATACTTTCATTTGCAAGATGTTTGTTGGTTTCCTTGCCTTAAAGTGACATTAAAGTCAAAGAATGTTTTCCCTTCCCCCCATTTTAATGTAAGCACTTACCTTAAATGATGTCCCTTAATCCGATCTTCTTTCCTGATGTTTTCATCTGTCCCTCCTGCGGTGCGGCGGCTCTCCGATCCATCGCTGACTCCTCTGTCCCTGCAGGCACTTCCGATCCAGCGGGGTCTACATGCGGGTGCACGCGTCCATAGACTTACCTTGCGTCTCTGCTTGTCTCCTAGCCGAGAATCCGAACTGCGCATACACCCGCCCCAAGATGCTTTGCGGCCGATCGATCAGTTTCAGATTATCCGGCGGGAGCTCGCAGCGATAACACGGTAAGTGTAAACCTCTGTTAAAGCGTGTTTTTAAAAAAACCGTTTTGGCTATATCTACTGCTTGTTAGCAGTAGATATAGGAAAAAAAACCGGAGGGTTTAGAACCCCTTTAACTGCCCGCTTTAAATTCCCCCACAACATTAAATGGGATTCAAATCAAGGTTTTGACTAGGCCCAACTATATCCTACCATTCTTTCTTTTTCTGCCACTCCTTGGTGTATTTGTTAGTGTTCTTCAAATCAATAGCTTGTTAAAAGACCCACTTCTGGATTAGCTTCAACTTTTGGACTTTTATTTATTGTAGAATTCATAGTTAATATATTAACTGCAAACTGCCCAGGCAACCTCAAACTATAACATTCCTACTGCCATACTTCACGTGTGGTATAAGTTTCTTTTAAAATGCTGTCTTCAGTTTGTGTCAAACATGTCTACTGCTGCTATGGCCAAACAACTATCTTTGATTCATTAGTCTACAGCCTATTGTTCCAGAAGGCCTGATATTTGCCTATATGTTCAGTGGAAAACTGCAGTCTTGCTCTTAAGTTCCTTTTATACTGCAAAGGCACTTCCTATGCAGGTTAAATTAGTGTAATCTCTTTCTCATTGTAGATGGGTGCACTTTGACACTAACTGTTGCCTGCAGATCCTGCAAATCAATTTTGTGATTCTTGCAGACTTCTTTTAGCATCAAATGGTCATCTCTTGGGCTGAATATGCTGGGGTGACCAGTCCTGGCCAAATCAGCAGTTGATTTAAATCTATGACACTTTTTATTTCACTTACAAAGGAATGATTGATTTTAAATAGTTTGGTGATCTTTTTAAATACCTTGCCAGATTAATAAGCATCCACAGCCTTCTTTCTGAGGGTCTTAGAGAGCTCTTTTGACCTTGGCATGATGACACCACACATGCCAACAGCAAAGGTAACAGCAGACTTCAGATTTCTGAGTACTAAATAAGACAAGTTCTACCTGTATACTCCCTAAGCAGGTTCTCATCATTGACATCAAATCTGTAACACCTCATTCTAATTTCATGAATGCAGGGTTGTACTTACTTTTCCACGTGACAACTGTGCATTTTCATTGATTTAAATTGAGAGAATGAATACGAATGAGAATGAATACACCAAGTCAATTTTATGCTTCATTTATTCAAGTGTGTCACCTTTATCTGTATCTTTGAATGACAATATATATCGTAAAATAGTCAACAATTTCCATGAGGTGTACCTACCATTCAAAATACTTTAATTAGGTCTATGAAAATATCAGAGGATTTTGGTAGTCAGTTTCTGAAAATCAAAATTATTTTAAACATGAGTTTCCACGCAATGGCTTATTTAGACTTCATATTTTGACAGACAAAACATACACATTGTGAGAATGAAAATAATTTTGCATTAAAATATTTTTCATTCAGATATGTTTTTATCCGAGAAATGTCAGGTGAAGCAGTTGATAATGTAACTCTCTAGTAAAGGTAAACTACCGCAAATAAAACACATAGCACAGAAAAATAAAATAAAATTGTAGAATATGATCTCATTGTCAACAAATAATTTTTTACATTTACATTATTATGTGAAATTCTGTAAGTGGAGTTTACTGCAACACTGTCTTATATAAACATGTCTTCTCATAACCTAATTGTGTCTGAATAGTTCATAAAAAATGAGACATCACATCAAAGACTATTAATTATGTATTGCCTTTAGCTGTTATGCATGAGAAAGAATACCCTTAAATAAATATTCACATAACAGCTTTAATTTATTCATTCACCTTGTTTATAGTGTGGACCTCCTTTATGTATCCTCATTAACCTCTTCCCACATCCATCAGAAACACAATTGCAACATGCATGTAGTGTTAAGAGTCAAGATCAATGTGTGGTCGTAGTACACAAGTATGAAGTGACCAGAATCACTAAGAGATTAATCATCGCCTTTTATTTATTTCCGTTTTTTTTCTATTCCAGAGTTTACGGCAATTTAAAACAATGTGTTTTGTACAACAAAGTATATCCAAAGACAAAATATTTTTTTATTTCTTGGGTTGAGAAGAATAAAGATCTTTCATGTATATTTTTGTCTGTGCACCATTAGGGAGATTTCCCTTAGCTTTGAGCCCAGTAGACACAAAAGGAAGTGAGATTAAATCTCCCCTCTTAGGCAGTTGCCACCAGAACAAATGTCCTCATTGGACCAATTTTCCTCTATTACTTCTCCAATGACCACTCAAAATTGTCCGTTTTATCTTATTCCCATCTAATACTAACAAGCAATAAAAACCCAAAAAAGGCTCTAACACTTCTTTACTAAATCCAAAATTTAAAAAAAAGAAATTGACTTTAGATATTTCAATAAGCTTTCATTTAAATGTGCTGAACATAAGGAGTTAACCCATACTTTAAATTATATCTAAAGGCTAGTATAGGTCTAAGCAGGTCTCAAATTATGTGTAATGCAAGTAAATAAAAAAAAGAGCAACTTATTTTACCTCCCTTTTGCAGTCAAATCTTCCCTCATATGTGTCTCAGAAGCTATATTCCCAGGCACTGTGGCGGTTCCAGCAGCACTGAACAATCACTTTTGCCAACCCAGAAAGCAGTGGATGTAAGGAATGGGATCAGTAGATCGAGGTTCCACCTGGAGCGCAGCGTCTATTCTAACAGGACGTGATGCGCTGGCGTCATTCGACTCCGCCCCCCTAGCTGTTCGAATCCTTATAAGCCGGGAAGGAGCTGAACACGGCGTTCCACTAATGGAGTGTGCGTCCTGACAGCTCCATTACACTCCAAGGCTACTGCTTCTGGACAGGGGAACTTCTCACCTCACCTCACGACCGGGCTCCGACACTACAAGCACCACCCTACGATTCAACCAAACCGCAAGTATCTTGTGACACTGTCTCCAGCTGAGGAGACCAGTGCTATACAATCCTATGGACTGCTCAATGCCTGATTACTGTGGGATGCTCGGGATCTCGCTTCTGATAGATGCATGTGTGAACTACTGATTACTGGATAACCATTGTGGACATTTGTATCTGAGAACTGCTGATTACTTACCTTTTTGTTGATACAAAGCTCCTCTCTGACACCCACCTCACCATTTGCCCCCTGGACCCTGTTCCCTCAAAACTACTTCGGTCACCCTCCTACTCTATCCTACACTCTCTTACTCACATTTTCAATCTTTCACTCTCTACTGGAATCTTTCCTACCCCTCTTAAACATGCACTAGTCACCCCAATACCCAAAAAACCTTCACTGGACCCTGCCAACCTCAAAAATTTCAGACCTATCTCCTTACTCCCATTCACCTCTAAACTACTAGAACACCTTATCTACAACCGCCTGAGTTGCCACCTCGCTAATAACAACTTTTTGGACCCCTTTCAGTCCGGCTTTCGCCCTCAACACTCCACTGAAACAGCCCTCCTAAAACTCACCAATGACCTAATAACAGCTAAAAACAATGGCCACTATTCCTTACTCTTGCTATTAGACCTCTCTGCTGCTTTTGACACTGTTGACCACCCTGGCTGCTCCTCAAAAAACTCCACTCGCTTGGCCTACAAGACTCTGCTCTCTCGTGGTTCTCCTCCTACTTATCTATGCGCTCCTTTAGTGTCACCTACAATTCTAACTCCTCCCCGCTTCTTCCTCTTTCTGTAGGGGTCCCCCAAGGCTCTGTCCTTGGACCCCTTCTCTTCTCTATCTACACCTCCTCCCTTGGTCAACTAATAACCTCACATGGCTTCCAATACCATCTCTATGCCAATGACACTCAAATTTATCTTTCCACTCCACAACTCTCCCCCTCTGTGTCCTCTTGTGTCACTAATCTACTAACTGACATATCCGTCTGGATGTCACAACATTTTTTAAAGCTCAATCTTTCAAAAACTGAGCTCTTGATATTTCCTCGTACCCGTGCACCTTCCCCCAACATTTCAGTTGAGATTGATAACACAACTATCCACCCGTCCTCCAATGCCAGGGTCCTAGGTGTCATCCTTGACTCGGACCTCACCTTTCTTCCCCACATCCAATCACTATCCAAATCCTGCCGCCTTCACCTTCGTAACATCTCCAAAATACGCCCCTTCCTCACCAAGGAAACCTCATCCACTCCCTTGTTATCTATTTCTGTAAAGCGCTGCGCAAACTGTTGGCGCTATATAAATACTATGTAATAATAATAATACCTGCATAACCCTTGTGGCATACTCATCTGTGTTTTGCTGATTACTTACCCCACGTGTTACCTGCATGAACTTTCACTACTAAGCGCTATATGAACTGCTTCATACGTAAATTCCTTAACATATCCGCCTGACTTACTCACCGGGAACCAACTCTCATCCTCAAAGGTCTGCTGCTCCCTGCTATTCCACCTCGGGCCTCCAGAGGATGTTAAGCTAGCTTACTCAGTTCCCCCACTTATTAGTTATAAGGTGTATGATGTTAGTAATTCCTAACTCTCCGTAATTGAGTCTGAGAGAGCCGCCAGGAATTCAGAAGGAATAACCCAAAAAAAACACCACAAGATTCAGAGAACCGTGTGTATCCCCTTTAATGTTACATAACTCCGCAGTTGAGATCCTGATAAACGAGTTAGGAGCATTACAGTGGACAGGACACGGTGTGGCCAGTTGCAAACTGGCAAGCTACAGGCTTGTGAATCAGCAGTCATAATGATGATAGCCTTGCCCACTGCAATGTCTTCTGATCCCAATGTAGTCCAAGCAGGCACAGCCTACTGTACATGCCCACAGTGCTGCTTTGAATTCTGTAAAAGTGCAGCATATTTGTCCTCCAATCATGGGTTGCTGCATTAGGTGGAATTCACTTGCAGGATCAAACAGTATTTGTGGGACTAAGAAAACTGTAAGTGTGGATGCACTTACAATTAAGTGTTGCAGCACTTATTTTTTTGTAAATGGAAAGGTATAGTTCTACATTAAAGCTGAACTCCAGGCACGAAAAAAATAATTTAAATATATACCTCAGTCACACAATATATACAAGTGTCCTGTGGATAACACTGTATACTATATTCTGGAGAGTACCACAAGCACGAACCAGTGTGTAAGGGTCACATTAAAGTCCAGCCCCATGTCTTTACCAAGGCAGGAGCCAGGAACAGCCTTTAAGGCAGGGAAGCTGAAGATCAACCAATCCAGAAAACTACAAAATAAGCTCTCATGGATTGCTCTGGCGCTCTCTTGTTGTTTCATTGTCTGGATCTTTGTTCTAGGAGCCAAGATGAAGATGGCAAACAAGCCCGCATTATTCAGAAAGCAAACTCAAGTAAGAAATAGAAACATCACAGATCAAATACTAAACTGCCACAATGGACAAAAAAAAAAATGTTTTGCTCAGATATTGTTTGGCTGTTTGGCTAAAGGAGGAAGATTTCAATCAGAGAGAGATGGCCACATGTAAAAGAAGGGGACCTCTACAAGCCAAGTGGAAGCAGATGATTCATATCACTAATTTGGGTCACTAAGGGCAAAATATATCAGATCAATGTTATTGACTACAAGGTGACTCTGAACCTAAGCTAGCTTGGTCACACCATAAAATTCAGTGGCATACAGTGAATTTTTTTATGTACGGCATAAAGATACAAATAATTTCTTATCGCCATCTGTTCAACAGTTTATTCTGTTTAGAAGTGAAAGATGTGTGCACATGCATATGTATACTCTGTAAATTTTAAAGTTAATTTCAAACCCACAACTTATATTTAATTTAAATATTTGCATACATTAAAGAGTAAATTTTTGCCTACGAAACACCTGGACGATTAGTTGTCCCAGCATTTAATGCAAATCATGACATGATCCACAGAAAATGTTAGAACTACAAAGCTTATATATGTCCATGTTTGAGATCAATCAGTACCTTTCATAGGCAAACACAAATAAAGGCACATGGCGACATATAGCCATGGCAATTAATAACTGTACAAAACTGCTGGGAAGGCAAGAGCTGTTTATAGTAAATGTATTGGACTGATTCAGAGACGTAAATAGAACCTTCAGGGCCCCGGTGCAAGAAACTATGAAGGCCCCGCCCCCAACCACCATGGCACTGTGTGGTTAACAGGAAGGCTGCTGAGGTCCTGAGCAAGTGCGGGACCTCAGGCAGCCGCTTCAGTTGAAAAATTTTAGTGCCGGTGTTCTGTCGAGAACGCTGACCCAGTATCTGCGCGTACGTAGGCGGGATTATCGAGGAAACAGCCATTTCTTTACAAAGTATTTTGTTTAAATCGTTAATTGTGACCGGTAATAATATGCAGCCCATGGCAGTGAATAATGGATGGAATATTATTAACGGTCACAATTAATGATTTTTAGTTTTTCTAAAATAATACAGACTAATGATTTCAGGACAGTGGTGGAGCGCCAGAGCCAGGTCCCAGCTGCAACCGCTGCAACCCTGGTAGTTCTCATGAAAATGCCAAGTATCTGCACTGGTACTCAAAAAGTATCTGTGCATCCCTAGTATGCAGCATTTTTATTTCTATAGTTATCCAAAAAAAATGTCTACAAGAAAACCTTCTACTAGTACTGTAGCATAGTTGCAGTCCTATAAGCAGAACTCTACCCCCCTTCCCCACCAAAAAAAAAAGCACTCAGGCAGGCTTTTTATTGCAAAAAGACATACTATGTGCTCTGTCAACAATCTGCCTAACTGTAGACTGAAATAGGCCCAAGTCTTTAGAAATTCTTTTCTAATGCTTGAAAGTTTAATTATTTTTGCCATTTATAAGGTATTGACACTTTTTTTTACAAGAAATATAGCTCTGTCCACTTGAGCCCCAAGGAAACCTTGCAGCTTGATGCGACTATCATGAACACATCTATGCGCATACAGTCAGGCCATCTTTGTGTGAAAGTATATTAAGCTGTCAGTATGTTATCTGAAGGACCTTAATTATTCAAACATTTGTACAACAGCACAAAGGTTATTGCAAGCATGTAAGATTTTGTTTTTAATGCACAAATCCAGAAAATTCCAAAAGGTTCACAAAACTCTTTTCAAAACTTAACATTTGAACAGATTCTACACCACTGTCCCATTTTTATTCCCTCAGGAAAATTAATTCTGACAGATGTTACACAAATACCAATTTGCAAAGAGCAACCAATAAACCTTTTCATTTCTAAATCTTGCAATGCACAAGTACATCTGTGTACTGCATTATTTCAGTTGGGAATATAGGGATAGTTTGTTGAAAGTTAAACTCCAGGGAGCAATACTTAACACAATTTAATCCAGTTACGTATTTATTAAAATATTAATGGCATGTATTTTTACATCAAACTTGTATATGTACCCGAATATGCCTTAATATTAGCATTCTGTAATCTTCTGAACACCAAGACGTTGTTGTTGTTGCTCCCTCTCCCCCCTGCATGGCCTAAACAATTTAAAAATATTCAACTTTATATTCTAAATTAGTAGAAATTTGACTTTTTACAGGCATTCAAGGCTCCGAGCATTACCAGAAGCCAGGAGCATAAAGTGAGGCACCACGCGTAACATCTCACATTTTTCACTGTCACTTTATGGAACTACATTTTCCATGATTTCATGGGAATGAAGTTATGACTGTGTGTGGATTTTTGGGCAGTGACAGCCGCACACGTCTGTCATTGCCCTGTGAATAGGACAAGATCAGGTGCTTTGCGGATCAAACCTACCCACTGAAGGCAGAACAATGTAAAGATGTCAGCACTGCCTTCACAGAACTATAAGGAGGAGGAAACGCAACTGGTAGTACCACAGGGAGAGCAATGGCAGATGGTCGTGCAAATTTTATATAATATAAGAATCCCG
This sequence comes from Nanorana parkeri, assembly GCF_000935625.1. Lineage (NCBI taxonomy): Eukaryota > Metazoa > Chordata > Amphibia > Anura > Dicroglossidae > Nanorana > Nanorana parkeri. The sequence goes on along the minus strand of NW_017306852.1, from coordinate 5,139 downwards.
GTGAAGCTGAACATTCTGACAATATCTGACAAGGCTGTGGCTTTCAATCAATATTTTATTTTTTTTGTCTGGAGTTTGGCTTTAATTACAGAGGAGAAAACTAAGGTTGTCAGTATAACCATTGTCTATTAATTTCCAAATATTTTGGGAGATGAGACAGTTACCACAGTCTTGGGATAAGGTCCTCTAGCATCCAAAGTACTAGAGCCCCCTCTCCCCCTTCCATTTTGCCCAGTTTCCAACACATTTATTTTCCTATACCCTGTCTTCCCCACTATGATACCCTCTTATATTGCCACTGTTAAGACGTGAACATGTCCCCCAAATTGTACTTTTCTGAGGGGTGGGAAGTGCAATCAGATATCAGATTGGGGGCAGGCTTCCACAGACACAGCATTCCTAATACAGGCAGGAGCAGGCACAGAGAGAAGGCAATTATAATTCTTGTATCATCTCCCAACACAGCTGACAACCATCCATAATCCAGAGTTCCAGGTCTTAAAAAAAGGTCTTGTAATGCTTGGACTGGCTATAGAGGGCTCAGTGAAAACAGGAGATGTCCTTAATTTCTAGCATTACTTGCAATTATCAGGCCCTTTCTTTACTGTAACAGGTCAGGTAGCTGGAGGCATTTACTATTGCTGAGGGATACATTCCAATTTAGAGCAGCAAAATGGGCACATAGCAATCAGAACAAGTCAAGTAAATGCTGAATTTATAAATGTATTTATAGCATGCAGTGCAGCACTACACAGCATGGACATTCAACTGGTTGCAGACTGAAACTTCTGTACTATTTGGTGGCTTGTCCTTTTACACCACTGCACAATAGCAGCATAAGGACAGCAAGCGGTTGATGACTACGAGCTATAAACATCCATAGGTTGCAAGTACCTCTACCACCAACTAATCAGCCTGTCCCTGGATGAATTAAATGTATACCAACTGTGTATTAGTCTGTTTGAAATTGAGCTTTAAGGGCTTGTTTACACTGTTCAGCTACATTTTTCTGCACACCACTGCACATGTATCATGTAACCAGGGCACATAGAAACACATAGAGGGGAATCTATCAAAACTGAAGCAAACAGAATCTGGAGCAGTTACCCATGGTAACCCATCAGCATCTCAGTTTGCCCAGGTAAGATTTGAAATGAGAGACAGAAGCTGGTTGGCTGCAGTGCAAATCTCCTCAAGATTTTGTCTGCTCCAGTTTGGATCAATTCCCCCCATTAATTTTTATATGCCTTGTTCATGCCATAGTTGTTCGGTGGTGAGTAGAGAAACACAGACATGGTGTGAACAAGCCCCCTTTCTTATTATTTATGAATAAAATACATACATATTTCTTACCTGAATTCACTAGTTTCTGCTCCATGATACCACATCCTAGAACTTCCATCCATTCCCCCTGAAACTTGATCTCCATCTCGAAAGATGGGTGGGTAAATGGGAAGTAGCAGTCTACCCATCTAATCTCCAGTCCTGAGGATGAATATAAAATACATCAATTGATAGCTTTTCTCCAACATTGGATATCTAAGAAAACAAACAGCATAAATGTTTAATCACATTTTCCTAGCTGATAATTCTTGATACATAAAAAATGCCCCAGTCTACTGTAATCAGAAAAACATTTTATGAAATTCAGACAGTCTGTGAAAGCAAATCAATCATGTGTCAGATTTTTGCTGCTATCTGGCAGGGAGGAAAATAAGGAAAGATCACGAAGATAGCAGGAAGTTCTGTCATTCTCAGTAAATGGGAACGACTGGTAACCACTAAGAGTATTCTTTTTAATAGAGCTGCACATGACAGAATGTGCTGTCTTCACAGACTCTACAAAGTCATTTTTAATAAAAACACAATTGTCTAAATTGTCACAGTGCATCTACAACATATTGTGAAAGCACAAAAATAACCAAATATATGCAGTTTCTTATTCTGCGTTAACTTTATACTAGAAGCGAGTGTACTATGGAACCCACCCCCCCAAAAAAAACAGAACTGCATACTTGCAATTTACAAATTTACAGCTATATAAAGTTGTTGAAAGTGATAAACACATCAGCCAGTTTGAAAGAGAAAAAAATATATAAAGATCTCTCATGAATGGCGTAACAGAATAGAATAAAAGTGACATGCCACCCCAGCTCCTGTAGGGTGCTGATTTTTCTGCCCCTGGCTATCCTGTGCTGTGAGACTCCCAACTTCTGTGGTGCTTTAAGCATTTTGTGCTGGGTCTGGTGCTGCAGAGAAGCACTATTGTTCCAAGCACACACAGCCTGCATAGGAGCACTCCTGGTACTAACACAGCCCCTTACACTGCATTAAAGCCCTACTACTACCAGCACAGCCCAGTGCCCTGTAGAGGAGCATTACTGTTACCAGCACAGACTATTACCGTGCATGGAAGTCCTACTAGTATCAGCACAGTACCCTGTACAGGAGCAATAATGGTGCCATCACAAGCCAGTGTCCTGCAAGGAACACTACTGGTACCAGTATAGTCCAGTACACTGCATAGCAGCACTATTGGTATTGGCACAGCCCTGTGCCCTGGGGAGCCCTACTAGTCCCAGTACCCTGTACAGGAGCATTAATGGTACCAGCACAGCCTAGTGTCCTGTAAGGAGCACTACTGGTATCAGCACAGTCCAGTATTGTACTGGTAGCAGCACAACCCAGTACTTTGCACAGGAGCACTTTTAGTACCAGCATAGCTTAGTTTAGTTTACCTTGCTTTTTCACCTGAGGGACAGTATTTGGTTGCCTGCAGAGATGCCAAAAAAGCCAAGGGAAAAGGTGCGTACATCAGTGCAATTACTACAGAATGGTGCAAGGATGCTAAACAGAGGTAAAATGGCAATAGGGGAGGAGATGGCGGCTAGGCTGCTGTGATCTGTACATACTAGGGGCAGATGTCATTGGTGGTGAGTTGTACATTTTGAAGATATTTGGGGAAAAGCTGTTTGCTGGATTGCAGATCTAATTGGTGGTTTGAATATTGGGGTGTGAGGTATGGGCGCATAAATATGGTGGAGTGTGTGGAGTGTGTGCTGGGCAGAAAATCTAATCAGTGGACTGGATATTTGGAAGTGAGCAGTGTCCTGGCGAGCAGATTCAGTGGGTCCCTGGAAAGGGCTGTGTGTACTATGGTACATATCTTAAGAAGTGATCTAGTTGTGAGTGCTGGATCACTGATCGAACCGGTGGCATGGATACTGGGGGAAAGCTGTGTGCTGCACCACATAGCTCACTGGTGGCATGCTTACCAGAAAGTAAGCAGTGTGTGCTGAACCACAGATTTTACTGATGGCATGCATACCAGAGAATAAAGCTGGCCATACACCTATAGATCTGCAGATTTTCTATGGTCAGATGGAAAAAGTGCAACAGATTCCTCCTCCATTTACACTAAACTGTGTGGATGGAGGAATCTCCCACTGGGCCAAGCTTCCATATCTTGCTAGTCGGCCCTGCAGGCTCTCAACATACCTGAACAATGGCTGCATCCAATCAGATTGATCAGGCATTTTGACAGCCAGCGGAGCCGACTAGCAAGATGCTGAAGATTGGCCCAGATTCTGGAGATTCCTCCATTCACACAATTTAGCATAGATGGAGGAATCTGTTGCACTTTTTCCATCTGAACATAGAACATCTGCAGATAATTTATAGGTGTAAGGCCAGCTTAATCAGTGTGTACTGTACTACATATCTCACTGATGGCATGAATACCAGAGAGTAAGCAGCATCCCATTGGTGGCATGCATACCGGAGAGTCAGCAGTGTCTGCTGGATCAAATATCTCACTGGGGGCATTACTAATGACAAAAGAGCTGCACATGCTTGATAAGATAGTAGAATATTGCACTAGTTGCATAGAAATGCTTTAGTGAGCTGTGTCTACTGGGGGAGAATAGCTCATTGGAGGTGTTGATTTTAGGAGGTGGATTTTGCATAATAAATCACAGCTCTAAGAGATGGCATACCAAGGGGTAAGCTGTGTGTTCTATGTCACACATGGGACTAGTGCTATAGATACCAGAGAGTGAGCTGTGTGTGTTGTGGGATAAGTCAAACTAATTTCCTCCTATACTTCACTTCCTTTGTGTACAGGATAACTGTGATGTACTGTGCATGAATTGTTACATTCGAAATCCAACAGAGCACAATTTTTATTGACTGTCCATAACTAAGTTTCTTCATGAGGATATGAGTTATTGAAATTTAGGCCTCATTCACAACTAAATATTTAGGTGCGATTAAGGATTCCTGTGTCAGGAACTTGCATTTTCCGTTTACAAGTGGCAGCTGTCACCCGTTCAAGTTAATGATCGGGTGTCAGCCGCTGTATTTGAATGCCAGCACACATGTAATCATATATGTGATTACATGCGGTTAGGAAGAGATCACTATCACATCGATCATGCGTCCAGGGAGAATAATGTATCACATACATCACATGCGGTGTGCCGGTGTTCAAATGCAGCGGTTGACATCCGCTCATGAACAAGTGACAGCTGCCGCTTGTAAACGGCAGATTAGAGATTTCTGCTGCAGTAAAACGCAAGTTCCTAATGCAGGAATCCCTAATCGCACCGTAAGATAGAGGTTAATGGGACATTAGAGTCTGGTCCTACTCTCAAAGAACCTGATTGGTATATATTTTTATAATGTGTTGAAACATATCAATTATTAACAATGAAGAAGAACGAGTAAATCAACTAATCTTGGGATCTTAAAGTAGACAAAGTCTTTAACCTTATATTTCAAAAAGGTCAGTTATAAATTATATAGCATCAACAATATGATTCTCTAGCTGTTCTTTTACTTGGGTCTATTTAACTTTCTATTCTGCAGCACTGAGCTATTAATGGGTGGCTCTCTATCTGTCCCTCCACCCCTGATGATATCACCAGTGTAATCCAGTGATCAGAGGCATGAGTGGGTGGGATAGGCCTCTAACAAGATAAATAAAGCTCAAAGCCATGTGTTATGCTATAAAAAGGGAAGTTGCCCAGACACTTTTAAATGTGTACATCATGGACTGTTGCATATTTACAGAACTACAGTATATATTTACAGAACAATCTTTCTTTTTTTTAAATAATAAGTGTTTATTAAGGGTTTTAA
>NW_017306851.1:1023509-1027030 GCF_000935625.1 Nanorana parkeri | reverse complement strand
GAGAGAGATGGAAAGCGAGAGAGAGATGGAAAGCGAGAGAGCGAGAGAGAGAGTGGCGCTTAGTAGGAATTGCATAGCCCTGTATATTTTGTGAACTGAGGAACTGTTTTTGGAAGCAGTTTATGTTTCCCGCTGATACAATTATCTGTGGAAGTGAATTCCACATTTTTACCACTCTCAAAGTAAAATACCCCTTACGCAGTTTAAGATTACGTCATGCCAGGATAATCCAGAGAACCAGGTAAGTGGGGATTTAACAAACCAAGGTTAGGGTCAGGTGGAGGTAAGGTGGAGTTAAGGGGGAGGGTTTTGTGGGTCAGGGGGGTTTGGACGGTGTTCTTATACACATGGACTCAGGGTGTCAGTGCTCTCACCTATCGGATTAGCAGGCAAAGAGTCGTCCCGGAGATTCTCATCCCATTCGTGCAGCTGCCGCTTCACTCGCTCCATCAGAGAGTCCTGGAGACAGACAACAGTTATGTTATCACATTATTTAAAGTGTATGTAAATCCATTATAACTACTTATTGCATATGAGTATTAAATAAGATCCCAACAATAACTAGCCATAAATTGCACAATTTCACTCAGCTCAAATACCATTTTTTGCCTCTTATCTTGCAGTCACATGATGTAGCCCATGTACCTCAACACCTCACTGTCCAATAGTGGGCCGGAGATTAGTTTCAGCATGTGATGAAACTCTGAGCCTGAGCGGTGTATGAATAGACACATCCCCAGCATCCCTTTAGACATGCATGCTCCTCCTTGCTGGCCAATGGGTGCTGCAGCCTTTAGCTGTGCAAGCTGCTGATTATTTGCTTGATTACACTCTATCAGACCTGCTTCTGGGACAGACTGCCCAGCTAATGTCTGAAGCACCAGTGGCCAGCAGGGAGGAACATGTACCAAAGAGATGAGGGAATGTGTTTTCATATACCACTCGGGCTCAGAGCAAAGCACAGCTTCCTCCCAGGGGAAAACTGGAGCTGGCGCAGTGAGAATTGGCAATGGATCAGCCGGAATAATTTTGCCACTCTGAATAAGAACGTTGAGGGAAATCACAGGATCAACCAGGAATTTACTATTCAATAATATAGTAATAAAAGAAACGTTGAGCACACAGCTAGAGCCATTGATTGTAGAGCCAAACTTTTTTTGGAAGATTAATGACATTATACAGGTAGTTACACAGAGTACCTGTACCCCTGTATGTTATGATTTAAGTTCACAGGTAGTTACATAGTATTTGAGGTTGAGGTTGAATAAAGACATAAGTCCAACCTATTGCTGATGGATGTGTGTGCGCGTACGTACGTACGTACACACACACACACACACACACACGTCGTTGTATCAGTTCATTCTTAAGAGTACCTGTACCCCTGTATGTTATGGTTTCTCAGGACATCGTCCAAAAGCTTCTTGAACAATTCCACACTCTTAGCTGAAATCATTGCCTGTGGCAGTGAGTTCAAGACTAACCGCTCTAACTGTGAAGAAGCCCCCTTCGCCCCTTGTGCTGGAATTTTAGTCTTTGATTCTAGTCTTTGTTACGGAGTTAATCGTAAAGAGTTTGTTGCTAATGTTGCTGTCACCATAGAACAATTTGTACATGAAAATCATACCCCCCCTTAATCTCCTTACTTCCAGCGTGAACATGTTTAAATTTAGTAGTCGTGTCTCATAGCTCTGGTCCTCCATTCCCCTAATTAGTTTGGTTGCCCTCCGCTGGACTCTTTCCAGCTCAAGGACGTCCTTTCTGAGTACTGGACTGTGTACTCCAGATGAGGCCGAACGAGAGAGAGGGAGAGAGAGAGAGAGAGAGAGAGAGATATAGAGAGAGAGAGAGAGAGAGAGAGAGAGAGAGAGAGAGAGAGAGAGAGAGAGATATGGAAAGCGAGAGACAGAGAGAGAGGCGCTTAGTAGGAATTGCATAGCCCTGTATATTTTGTGAACTGGTCCTTTCTGAGTACTGGTGCCCAAAACTGGACTGCGTACTCCAGATGAGGCCGAACCAGCGATCTGTAAAAGTAGGATTGAAGGCCTACACAAAAAGTTAGAGAGAAGGCTCTGCTCTTTCCAGCCAAGGCTCTCCTGGCTCCCCAGCCAACCAGAGATGATATGCGAGCCTCATAATTCAAACTTATCACTTGCAAGTCTCTTTGTGGGCCTCTTCCTCAAGGACACTGCTCTCTCTGATCCTATAGTAAGGGCCTGGGTCAATGGGCTTTTTGGACATTAGAACTTCCTCTTTCCCCATGCAAGTCTATGGGAATGCAAAGGCAGCTAAAGCAGCACCAAACTGCACCAAATTCTGAATGATCTCAGAAATGCATTAAACTGATGTATAAACATGCTGTATTTGCCCATTGAAGTCCATCAACAAACAAGGCCCTAAAGCAGTGAAGATGGCTTACACATGTCTGGTATCATCAATACTTACAGCGTCATACAAAGCGTAGAGCCAACAAGGCCAAGAGGTTAGATTGGCACCATAGAACTTTCTCTGTGGAAAGAAGAGACAATAAACTATAGGTTAACAGGAAATACAGGATGTGTCTTATTTATATCCTTTTATATGGTATTATAATAAAGCCCGTCTCCGGCCAAAACATGAACCCCGCCCCACATCTCTCTACCCATCCTGCATTTTATTTCTGACCTTGTGAAGCAAGATAGACTCACCAAAGTCCACAGCCCGGGCCTCTCTCCAGTGCCATTTTAGAGTGCGGGGTGTCCCCTTGCACTGACACAACTCCTCTGACTGACCTCGTCACTAGACAGCCAATAGGAAGTGTCTATGTCATGCAGGCAGTGACGCAGACCCCCTGAAGAAGGACTCGGGAGAGGAGAGAATACTCGGGACTGGTCATCACGTGATGGGAGGAGTGTGGTAGTTCATAAGGGGAGCCTGGAGATGGGCTTTAAGGGCCCATGTTAGACTTTTATCCGCTTCAAGCGGGTATGTATGAGTTGTATGGGGATGCAACAAAACCCCACTGAAGCAGATCAAATGAAGGTGCAGGTCAATTAATTCTGAATGATTTCAGGGCATTACCCACAGTCCCTTTTTATCTTTGGCAGTTGTGTCTACTTTTACTGAAATGTCCACATCACAATTCTCTGACCAATAACCATAAACTGGAAAACAACCAGATGAAATTCATGAGCAAAAATAATATTACTTTGCGAGTTCTATAAACAGCTTCCTTAGTAAATCTCCCTTTCCTTACCCTGCGGTACTTGTGCAGCCATTGGCAGCTGCTCTGCGGGCCCCGACCACCGGCTGCTTTACCCGATGGCACGACCTGATGGCGGTTCTGAGAATCCAGCTGGATTGACGTCAAAGGACAGGGCAGAACTCTCTCCGGAAGTATCTGTACCTTAGCCAGCTGAATCCTGCCAGGTAAAAAATAAATAATGCAAATAAAGTGGAAGATTTCCAAATACCAAATATGAGGTCCAGCAAAATACTCCATCCATAATGCTGATAACTGCCACAAAGCCTTCTTTTAAAGG
>NW_017306851.1:1019471-1023004 GCF_000935625.1 Nanorana parkeri | reverse complement strand
TATATATATATACACACACACACACACGCAAAGATATCTGGGTACAGACCCGTTAAATTTTACATTTCAGGTCACATAAATATTTATCATATATTGTGAGCCGAGGACGTAACTTATTAGGCTGCTGTTCTGGTATTCACGTGTTGCACCTGCTGCCCCACTAGGTTTCCCTCTAATTGCCAGAATCTTCTTCCCTTGAACAGCCCCCTGCAGCCTCACTCACACACAGGTAGGTTGCAAAGTGACCAGAGGCTGCAGTATCACCAAGAAAACTAAAGCAGCCACCATATCGAAGGACTAGTAAGCTGCAATATATTCAATTTTTTTTCTCGGCCTTAGATATACTTAAAAGAGAACTATGGGGTAACCTTTTTATCCCATAGTTCTCTTTAGGGTCACGGGAGGACATATACTAACCTCCTCCCATGACCCAAAGCTCAGTATTAAGCGAGTTATTGCCCGCTATATACAGAGAGCGCCAAAGCCAGGACGGATCCCGACAATACTGTCTGGATCCTCCACCTGGCTGATTGAAAGCAGGCTCTTCCTATCTAGCGCCAGAGTCAGCTGTTCCCAACCCCCGTCCGTTTCTCCAGCCAGCACTGGTGGATCGGAGAGGGGAGGGGGGGAATCCCTGAGGTGAGCAGTGACTGGCAGTCATCGCTCTCTGCAGGGAGTTGATCGGGAAGTGAGTAAGCGACGGTATGTGTTCTCTCACTTCCTGATCAATAGAGCCGACCTGCAACAGTCTCATTGTCACAGGTCGGCTAGAACTATGAGGTGAGTGAAAATCACTCGCCTCATAGTTCTCCTTTAATGTACATCTAATGGCTCCTCTGTGGCAGTCTAAACGTATCTTAAATTCAGTTACTAAGTGATGAAAAAGCCTCCTAAATTATAGATAGGGTGTCTGCTTGTGTTTCCTATAGAAGGTGGAACCAATCATCTCTGTCCACGAAGGTGACTGAGGAAATGATGTAATTCAGGCTTGCCATGCACAGCTACTACTTAGTAATGAGATCCAAAGGCAAACAAACATGAGCCCTAAAAATAACAAACATTACGATGTCCCTGTGTAGCCGGCGGAAACACAAAAAAAACTGGACTTGGGATGGAAGGAGGAGTCTATTTATTTAATGTGGTTGATGTGTTTCCTGTTGCAGGCAGGCGGAGCCTATATCTCGATGGCTGTCCTGGAAGATGACTGGGGAAAACACAATGCGAGTCAACAGACCAATCTTCCATCATTCTGCCCCCCTTATCTCCCACAATCCTCTGCCAGTACAACTCCCACCTCTTACCCATCGGCCTGTGTCCTCATCTCCAGCACCTGGAACCTCTGCCTGCCAATAGCCTTCACTTTCACCGTCTCGATTCCATATTCCTGCTCTTCCCGGTACGCATAGATCTCGGCGGTCGTTCCGAAGTGAGCTTCCCTCTGAAGGCTGTCACTGCACGAGGAATAATACACAAAGTATGTTGTAGACAGAGGTCAGCTATAACCCGGAGTTCTCTTTCAAATCAAAATGTAATAATTTGTTACTAGTGTCCATATATTTATCTATCTGCCCAAGACACAGCTACACCATGTGACCAAAAGTATGTTGGCAAAGGGTTGAGTTCCGGTGTTTCCAGTGAAGTGTACTGCTAATAGAGAGAATACAAAGACATTGTAGACACTAGCGGTCTTCCAGCCTTGTGGTCACAGTTTGGTGAAGACCCTTTTCTCTTCCACCATGACTGTCCCCTGTGTACAAAGCCAGCTCCATAAAGACATGGTGTGACCAGCATGGTGCAGAGGAAATTGAGCGTCCTGCGCAGAATCCTGACCTCAACCCTACTGAACACCTTTGGAATTAATTGAAATGGTGATTGTGAGCCAGATCTTCTCATCCAACATCAGGCACTGACCTCACACATGGGCACAGATTCCCACAGACACCCTCCAAAATCTTGGGGAAAGCCATCCCAGAAGAGTGGAGGATGACCATAGGGGTGTGGGGGGACTCCATATCAATGGCCATGTGTGGGAAAGGGACTCCATATCAATGGCCATGTGTGGGAAAGGGACTCCATATCAATGGCCGTGTGTGGGAAGGGGACTCCATATCAATGGCCGTGTGTGGGAAGGGGACTCCATATCAATGGCCGTGTGTGGGAAGGGGACTCCATATCAATGGCCGTGTGTGCTGGTGATCTGCTTTTTTGTTATGTGTGGGAAGGGGACGCCACTTTGATGGCCATGTGTGGGAAGGGGACTCCATATCAATGACCGTGTGTGGGAAGGGGACTCCATATCAATGACTGTGTGTGGGAAGGGGACTCCATATCAATGGCCATATGTGGGGAGGGGACTCCATATCAATGGCCATGTGTGGGAGGGGGACTCCATAACAATGACCATGTGTGCTGGTGATCTGCTTTTTTGTTATGTGTGGGAAGGGGACGCCACTTTGATGTCCATGTGTGGGAAGGGGACGCCACTTTGATGGCCATGGTTTTTGAATAGGAAGTTTAGCAAGCTCATAGAAGCATAATGGGCAGGTGTCCACAAACTGTAGTCTTTAGTAGGCAACCTCTGCACACCAGCTGTGGTAAAACTACAAATCCCATCATGTCGCTGGCTCTGGGAGTCATGTCTGTGGCTGTCAGTCTTGAAATGCCTATTGGGACTTGTAGTTCCACAACAGCTGGAGTGCTGAGGTTGCCCATCCCTAATTCATAGTGTTTCCTCCAGTGCTTCTATGTACACCCTTTTCTCAGACACGACACTGACACCCGTCAGATAAAACCATGCGTTACATGCGGACATTTAATCCCATTAGAGTCCCACATACCTGTATGCCAGCACGGCAAACGTTCTGTCCCTCTGGATGAGGCTGCGGACCATGCTGACCTCTTGTGGCCGGGAGAGGTGCAGCGGCAGAGTCTGACCTGGAATAAGCATCACTTGCACGTGCGGCAACACTGGGATATGCTGACAGCTGTCATCGTCGTGCAACGTCCGACCATGGAACTCCTCCATGTCTATACCCAGGTACTGCGGGAGAGAGGAGAGCTACAAATCACATCCATCACTGATAGGTTTAAACTACAACTACATTTCATAGTGCTGTCAGTTTTTATTGTTCCCAGTTTTCTTCTGTGGACTACAGAACAACCCGCCCCCCCCCCACTACAATGATGAGGAGGGAGCAGGTGTTCAGTAGCCCTGTAGGGTGACAACACTGCTCCCTTTACAGATGTAACATGGTGAGTCAGTGTTGTCACCCTAGGACAGGAAGTGTGCTACTGGCAGAATCACCCGGCCAAAATAAAAGGGGAAAAGCCTGAAAAAACTAAAGCCGCCCCCATGTAAGGACCGGAAAGCTGCAATATGGGATGCTCTTGTCCACGGGTTTACATACGCTCTAAAGGTGACCCTTTCATACGCACTGCATGAGATGTCGGCAAGCTGGTGTCAAAGTTAATAACGGTGGGAGCCTCCGAGTCTCCTCCATCTGGGTCCTCCATCTCCATGTCATCGTCCTCCT
>NW_017306851.1:1017482-1019443 GCF_000935625.1 Nanorana parkeri | reverse complement strand
AGGTGAGGTGTATATGAGGTGGGTGTGTAGAAAGGGTAGGTGGGTGGTTGGGTAGGTGGGGTGTATACAAGGTAGGTGGGTGGGTAGGTGTGTAGAAAGGGTAGGTTGGGTGTATGCATGGTTGGTGGAGTGTGTGTATAGAATAGATGGGGTGTATATAAGGTGGGTGGATGGGTAGGTGTGTATAAAGGGCAGGTGGGTGTGTATGTGTTTACACACACACCTATGCTATCTATATATACACCCCACCTACCCTACATATCAGGGGTGGGCAAACTCCAGCCCTCCAGCTGTGGTGAAACCACAAATCCCATCATGCATCTGTCTCTGGGACTCATGCTTGTGGCTGTGAGAATCTTACATTGATTCATGGGACTTGTAGTTCCACCACAGCTGCAGAGCTGGAGTTAGCCCACCCCTGCTATCTATGCATCACTAACCTACCTCGCACATACCCCGTCCACCCCCCTAATACACCACAACCACCTTCTACATATAAAGCAGGTGTGGCGCACATTCATTGGGTGTGTCTGAGGTGGACAGGTGAAGTATGCCTGGGATAGGTTGGGGAAGGAGGGGAGTGGGGGGGATTGTATATACGGTAGGTCGGTAGGTGGGAGGGGTCATGCATACCCGGGATAAGCTGCAGCTGGTTGCCCATATTGTTGTTATTGACAAGATCCTCCTCTCCCTCTTCCTCCGCCATTCCTGTTTACCCGCGGTGCATGCCGGGAGTCTGGGGGCAGCCAATAGCGGCATTGGTCTCGTGTTCACGTGATCACCACGCCCCCCCCTTCTTCGGAGCTCCGGTGTGGCCGCGCCCCCTGAGTGAGGTACAGGTGTGTCAACCCGGTTACCATAACGACTGACGAGGGGGTTTGGAGGAGCAAATTAGCTCGCAGGAGAGGGAGCGAGAAACCCTGGCGGGACTACAACTCCCAGCATGCTTCATACTGTGCTGGGGGGAGGGTCGGGTCGGCTATGCACTGCAGCAATCATTTGGTCGCACATTCGGAGGGCTGCGTTATTTTTGCAAGCCAATAATATCAAAGGAAAACCGAGAAACAATGTATCACTTTTAGATCATTGTATTAACCCCCTCAGTGCCTCACCGGGGCAATCATGCGTTCATAATTTTTCCTAATGCATGGGGTGAAATCATGCATGTGCATGCCCTGCGCCCATGTGTTCATTCACATGCAGATGGCGGGGTTGGTTTTATTTTATTTTTTTTACTTTTTTAACACTTTAACATTTTTTTGTCAGTTAATTTTATTGCTATAACAAGCCCGTATGTGACAGCGTTTGCAGGTGACAGGTTCTCTTTATGGAGACATCAGGAGTCTATTAGACCCCTGATGTCTCCACTGGCCCCCAATAAATCAAGTACAGGATCGCCTGTGTACCCAACACTTCAGCCGGCTTCTGACAGCACCCGGGGAGTCACCAGGCCGTGTGTCACCCGGGGCGCGCATCTCATCACGTGTACGCGTGACGTCATTACGCATGTGCTTAGTGACGTCACGTGCACTTCACTGCCGGCGGCCATATTGGTGATGGACACTGACGAGGAGGGGACGCTCATCCGGCGGGATAAAGTATGCCGCCGGGTCCCCTCCTCTCTGGTGCAGCTGTCGGGCTCTCTGTTCATGAGTGAGTGCCCGACTTTTCAGAGGGGGTGACACCAAAATGACTGTCAGTCATTCTGGTGTCACCCCCTCTGATGATGTCACCCGGGTGCACCCTCCTTGTGATGCCACTGCACAGCTCTCCCTCCCTGCATTATTTATCATAGGGGAACCCTATTGTGGAACCTGGCCTTGGGGCGGGGCTAGTTTCAATTTTTTTTTTACTGTTTCTTTATTTTGATCACTTTTTATTTTTTTATTCAATTATTTCTTCTTATTTTTTTATTTATAAAATTTTTTATTCAATTTAATTTTTTTTTAGATTTTTATTTA
>NW_017306851.1:1009128-1017406 GCF_000935625.1 Nanorana parkeri | reverse complement strand
CGTCGTGATTGTGTGCGGCCGCCGGGCACCTTACACCGGCGCCCACAACTTCCCCACAAGGTCACAGCTGCCGCCCCGAGGCCGTGCCTCGGTGGCCTTGTGGGAAATCCGGGCCTGGGAGCAGCACATTAGATGACTGCTATGAGCGAGCAGATGACTTGTACCGAACAAGCATCACCTGCTGAAGAAGACGATACCAAGATCATAGAGTCAGGGAGAGTTATGACCCCGTCAGCTTTGTATTATTATTTATTTTTTGCCATTTTGTATCACCCTGGGGAGACTTCCCTTCACTTCCTGTCTCATAGCCACAACAGGAAGTGAGAGGAAATCCCCCCCAAAGAGAGAGAAATCCCTGGCGGTCACCAGAACTAGTGTCCCCCTATTGGAAGATCTCCCATCTATTCCTGTTTCGGTGACAACCCAAAATGTGGGATTTTCTTTCACTTTCAGTGATAACATTCACCAGGACAGATATAGAGGGTGAATCTCCCTAATGGGGACACAGGCAGCAATAAAAACCCAACGGGTGTTCTAATCCCTCCACCCCAGAACTAAAAAAAAAAGTTTGGGCTTCAGTTGCACTTTGATGCGACCTGGCAGGAAGTGACTCCGGCAGAAACACAGAAGGAATTATTTGCATCACAAAAGTTGTGTTTTTGAAAGTTTTTCCTCCTTTTTACGCTCCATTTGTAGATTCGGATATTTCAGTCTTGACTTGTTCTGTATTTTTTTTTAGGTCCGTTCCCCCCCCCCCCAGATCTAATGCGCTCTCTTCATTATGTAAATGTCATTTAGCACAAGACAGATGATTCACCCGCTGTGGAGAGCTGCGTCCTGCACTACACACACATGTCCAGCAGATGGCGCCATGTGACTCCGGCCACAGCAAGCATGGGATCCATATGATGTAGTGGTGGGATTTGTACTTTATCCCATTTCATCCATTGTGGATAGAAGAGACTCCTGTACATGTCACTGCTCCTTCTGCTCCTTCTGTATATAGAATGTCACCGTTTTTCTATGACTCTGGGATTTCCACAGCATAATATAAGCATTATTCTGATGTGTGATATAAGGGGGAGGGAGGGTGTGTGTGTGTTTGTGTATGCATACAGTATATATATATATATATATATACCGTGTTTCCCCGAAAATAAGACACTGTCTTATATTTTTTTTGGCTCAAAAAAACACACTAGGTCTTATTTTCGGGGTAGGTCTTATTTTTTTAATGTACAACGATCCACACTTATTCATGTACACAAATATGGTGATCAGGGCAATCAGGGGTGCCGTGCCTTTGCTAGAGCAATTTGGTAACCAATCGCTGGCCAGAATGAGCGAAGCGCGCTTTCACTATGGATTCCTCACAGGCGGAGGGCATTTGGTATCACTCCGCCTGTGACAGGAGCCGGCGCTATAGAGGAGGCATCGGCTTATGCGGCTTTGCTCCCTCCGCTGCCTCCTCGCTTCCTCTAGCGCTGGCTTCGTTGGCACCGCTGATTCTCTCTCGCGGCTCTTCAAGTTCCCCCCTTATGCCACCACCGGCCCTGGGAATGGTCACAACTAGGTCTTATTTTCGGGGTAGGTCTTATATTTTAGCAATTCCCAAAAATAGTACCAGGTCTTATTTTCAGGGTAGGTCTTATTTTAGGGGAAACAGGGTATATAATTTATTGATTTATTATAACCTCTCTCCTTCCATCTCACTCTCCCAGCCTCTGTCTCACTTGCTCTTCCTGTCTCTTCTCCCTCCCTTTCCATCTTGATTTTTCTCTAGAAGGGATGAGGCCTGGGACATTATCGGGGTAAATGAGAGGGATGAAAGCTGAGTCTAGGAAACCTGATAGAGATGATGAGAGCTGAGTCCAGGAACATCATCAGCGGAATGGGATGAGAGCTGGGTCTAGAAACATTATCAGGGGTAAGGGATGAGAGCAGAGTCTGGGAACATTACCAAGAATAAAAGATAGGGATAAGACCTGGGTTCCCAGACCCAGCTCTCATCCCTTACCCCTAATAATGGTCCTGGACCAAGCTTTCATCCCTTACCCCTGATAATGTTCCCGGACCCAGCTTCCATCCCTTACCCCTAATAATGGTCCTGGACCCTGCTCTCATCCCTTGAGAGCTTGGTCCAGGAACATTATCAGGGGTAAGGGATGAGAGCTTGGTCCAGGAACATTAATAGGTGTAAGGGATGAGAGCTGGGTCCAGGAACATTATCAGGGGTAAGGGGTGAGAGCTTGGTCCAGGAACATTATCAGGGGTAAGGGATGAAAGCTTGGTCCAGGAACATTATCAGGGGTAAGGGATGAGAGCAGGGTCCAGGAACATTATCAGGGGTAAGGGAAGGGAGCTTGGTCCAGGAACATTATCAGGGGTAAGGGATGAGAGCTTGGTCCAGGAACATTATCAGGGGTAAGGGATGAGAGCTTAGTCCAGGAACATTATCAGGGGTAAGAGATGGGAGCTTGGTCCAGGAACATTATCAGGGGTAAGGGATGAGAGCAGGGTCCAGGAACATTATCAGGGGTAAGGGAAGGGAGCTTGGTCCAGGAACATTATCAGGGGTAAGGGAGGAGAGCTGGGTCCAGGAACATTATCAGGGGTAAGGGATGAGAGCTTAGTCCAGGAACATTATCAGGGGTAAGAGATGGGAGCTTGGTCCAGGAACATTATCAGGGGTAAGGGATGAGAGCTTGGTCCAGGAACATTATCAGGGGTAAGGGATGAGAGCAGGGTCCAGGAACATTATCAGGGGTAAGGGAAGGGAGCTTGGTCCAGGAACATTATCAGGGGTAAGGGATCTCATGCTCAGTTGTAGTTGCCATGTTCAGGTCTTTTTGTAAAGCATTACATTAGGTTATATATGTTTTTTTAAACTGTAACATATTGCACTCCTTAACTTCATTTGCTGTAGCCTGGATTGTCAGGCGGAGGGGCAGGAGAAGTACGGGGGCAAGAACTGGCTCTTCTGAGGGCAGGAAGGAGAAAAGCCAATAGGGAAGGGGGCAGATGTGTGAGAGCCAATAGGAGCGGGAGGCGGGTGCTCCCAGGTGAGAGCGGGAGCGCCCAGTCATCCATATACAATTCTGCATCTTCTTATTACTCTCATTCTGGAAGTATACAAAGGTCAAAGGTCATTTTTGTACTTCGATCTTCTGTATCGGTTCAGGATGTCCCATCCCTTGAGATCCGCCGCGTCTACATCTGGGTGCCGGCGACAGTCGTAATATTTTTTCCCCCTCAAATGTCACGAACGAACAAAACGAATAAGAATCGAATAAGAACAGAAAACAAAACGAACATTCGACCTACCGCTACCGAATTTCGTCCGAATCCGAATTCCGAATCCGAATTGACTTTCACACCCGAATCCCGAAAAAGGAAATAACACAAATCCGAATTTAAAACGAAACGAAACTAAACGAATTTTTTGGCAGTGCACATGTCTAGAAATCACTCATCTCATAGTTCTCCTTTAAGTGAGCGTCTCCTCTCCTCCCATCGCAGGAGATCACAGCGGCCGCCTGCAGAGCATCATTAACTTGAGAAAAGAACATTATCGTCTCCACTTGTTCCCGTGGAACTCGCTCACCGCTCATTGCAAAACACCTCACCTCCAACTGCAGATCCCCGCGCACTGCAGGACCGCATGCAACCACGCCAAGGCAGCCTATTGTGCACTGACAATGACAGATGAAGGTGACCTGTGACAGTGAGCGCAGATCCTATCTACTCCCCATCAATGCGACTTCTTCACCGCTCCCTCTCTGCGGCCCGGCTCCGTGCTGGGCACCAGGGAGGAGGTCTCCTTGCTCTCCATTTTAGCGGCAATCAGCTCCGTGTGACGGGCCCGGGGAGACATTTAGGGTTTTGCTCTATTTATAAGCCCTGGATGAGTCAGGAAAAAGCTGCAGCTGTTGCACCTTCTTGCTTTTGATGAGCTGGCACCCTGAGGAGCCTTGGCGGGCTAACATCACCTGCCCGGGCCGGCAAGAACGAGGAGGTGCCCCCCAGGGCCGGATTTACTCTCTCTGCTGCCCCAAGGCCGGGTTCCTCAATGCGCCCCCTACCCAACAACATCCCACCAACTGTCCCTCCCATGGAGAATGGCAGACCTGCAGGCTGCGTACAAGTGATCTCGGTGACATCACTTAGATCACTTGTACAAAACAAGGGGCGGCTTCCCCGCTGTACATTTAGCCCTGCTTGCCCAAAGCAGGGCTATAGGTAGAAAATAACTACCCGCCCGGGGCCCAGAACTGCATGTCCCAGGCATTGGGAGATAGGAATT
Source organism: Nanorana parkeri (assembly GCF_000935625.1). Lineage (NCBI taxonomy): Eukaryota > Metazoa > Chordata > Amphibia > Anura > Dicroglossidae > Nanorana > Nanorana parkeri. The sequence continues at coordinate 1,013,103 of NW_017306851.1, read as the reverse complement.
GCACACCCCTGCTGCCCCTCTACTCCCTGCTGCCCCGAGGCCGGGCCTTGGTTGGCCTTGTGGGAAATCCGGCCCTGGGTGCCCCTTGCGTGCCAAGATCACCCGCCAGGTGCAGCTTCATTTACTCTTTCAAGAAGTGTCAGATGCTTCAAGCAGAAAATCGTTTGTGTGCATTGGTAGGCGACCTGATAATAACACCGATGCCACTCTAAGGCCCCATTCACATTGAGCGATTTATCGCGCAGTAATTCCCGCGATATCGCGGCTATTTACCGCGCGATATCGCTCTCCAATGCATCTCAATGCGGCTCTGTCCTTCGCTGTCGCGGGTCGTGCGTCGCTACAGCAGGACCCTTTTTGGAGCGGATTTTGCCGCGATTCTAGCTTGCTCAATGCAAGCATTTGCGCGATGTCGCGCCACAACTGCTCGATATCGCGCAAAATGCAAATCGCTCAATGTGAATGGGGCCTAAGAGTTGAGCTCACTCACAGCATTTATAAGCCCTGATGAAGGTGAACCCCCAAAACGTGTTGGCTGATCTATGTTTTCTTGTTATGAGCAAACACTGGTGTTAAAAGACTTTGATCTTTTGGTCCGGCGGCCTCGTTAGACTTTTTACACCTGGATCTTAACCTCTGGGTCCCCAGGTAGGAGGCACCATGTTTATTGCCTCACCTTGCTCACTGTGCCCCCTATATACTGAACTAAGTTTCTTCAACCATAAAGAAGCCCAATCCTGCGCCTCCGATAGACATTAGTTCAGAGGAAGGCAGCATCAAGTTGGGTCTCAACGTGAAAGCAGAGGAAGGATGGACTGGGGGGCATTTGCCCCAATGGGCTAGTGCTGATTAGATGTGTTAGGTTGGTGATCCTGAGGAGGGATACTTCATACGGTCATGTGACTGACTGACTGCAGAGAGTCTCAAATTAAGGTGATGCTTGAAAACGTGAAAAGATTTGTCACAATAAACCATGACCTTCAGGACCACCCATCCTTCACCATGCCCACCAATCAATAAGGCACCACGGCACAATGTGGTACATTGAGTAGAAAGAAGGAAAATAATCTATTTAGCCCGTCAAATCTTAGTTCCAATTTATTAATTCATTCTCTCTCTCTAGCTCTCTCCTCTTCTTTCTTCCTCTCCGCTCTCCACCCATCCTCTCTTTCTCTCTCCTCTTCTTTCTCCCTCTCCACTGCTCTCTCCCCCCCATATCTCTCTCTCCCCCCTTCCTCTCTTTCTCTCCCCCTTCTCTCTCTCTCCCCTTCGCTCTCTCTCTCTCCTCTTCTTTCTCCCTCTCCTCTCTCTCCCCCCAAATCTCTCTCTCCCCCTTCCTCTCTTTCTCTCCCCTTCGCTCTCTCTAGCTCTCTCTCCCCTCTTCTTTCTACCTCTTCCCCTCCTCTCTCTCCTCTCTCTCTCTCTTTCCCCTCTTCTCTCTCCCCCATATCTCTCTCTCCCCCTCCTCTCTCTCTCTTTTCCTTCTTCTCTCTCTCCCTTTCACTTCTCTTCTCTCTCTCCCCCCTCCTCTCCTCTCTCTCATCATGCTGCTTGGCCTCTGAACACAGGGCTTTTTTTCCTCTCATTATCCCTAATTACTGCGCTCTGCCTGGATCTGCAGTCACATGAGATCCTTCAGGATGCTGAGCTTTCCTTCTAAACTCCGGTGCCAGCTCTTTCTCAAACCCGCTGACCCCACACAAAATGCCATGGCGGTCCAGGAGGGTGAAGAAGGTGCTTTTCACTCACCTCATAGTTCTAGCCGACCTGTGACAATGAGACTGTTACAGGACGGCTCAGTAGATCGGGAGGTGAGCGAACACACACCGGCGCTCGCTCACTTCTCGATCCTGTCACTGCAGAGAGCCGTGACAGTGGAGGGGCTGGATTCCCCCCCTCCCCGCTCCAATCCTCCAGCGCTGGCTGGCGGAACGGACGGGGGAGGGGCGGATACAGCTGGCTCTGACTCTAGATAGGCAGAGCCAGCTGTCAATCACGCAGCTGGGCGGATCCAGACATAATTGTCGGGATCCGTTTCAGCTGCGGCGTCTCAGTATATAGCGAGCTGTAGCTCCCTTTAATACTGAGCTTTGGGTGACGGGAGGACGCTAGTTTGTGTCCTCCCGTTACCCTGAGGAGAACTATGGGGAAAAGCCCCGACCCCATAGTTCTCCTTTAACATTACAATTTGCATACATGCTCTGTGCAGCTGAGGGTGAGTCTGACGGTGATGATGGTGGAGGGATCACAGCTAGGTGGAATACAATGTGTGTGATGTCTAGTTGTATAATAATAATGTTAAAATGTATCTACAGTGAAACGTTTTTGTTTTCAATTCTCTATGGAGGGTGGAAGGGTTACAACATTTATTTGTGTTGCAATGAGAACAGGAAAGGACAGGAAGTCTTCCAATAGGGACACCTGGACTAGTGGCACCATCTCAGGGGATTTCTCTCACTGTAGAGAGATTTACTTTTAGTTCCTGTAAGATCTACAGGACAGGAAGTCAATGGAAATTTCTTTATTACCCATTGGCAAACTAAATCTGACAAAAGGTATTAACCTTTTCCCTACTGTTACCTCTCCAGGGATCCAGCATCGCGTCTTCTCTCCAGTGCACAAGATTCACCCGTAGTGGCACCGCAGCCAGTCAAGAGACATCTCTCCTGATTAGTGCTTGCATGATGAGGTGCTGGGGCCACACATTGCTCAGCAAGCTGAACCCTCTGCTGCAGTCTACCGGACCTGCCTCTTGTCCTTAGTGGCCCCTGTGTCTTCAATGACTTTTGTTCTTTTGTGTTTTCAGGGAGCCCTGCATGCTCCTGTGCCTCCAGTGAGCCTGTGTGCCCCGGGGCCTCCAGTGACCCCTGTGTGCTCCTGTATCTCCAGTGACCCTGTGTGCTCCGGGGCCTCTAGTGACCCCTGTGGGCTCCGGTGCCTCCAGTGACCCCTGTCTGCTCCTGTGTCTCCAGTGACCCCTGTGTGCTCCGGTGCCTCCAGTGACCACTGTGTGCTCCGGTGCCTCCAGTTACCCCTGTGTGCTCCGGTGCCTCCAGTGACCCCTGTCTGCTCCTGTGTCTCCAGTGACCCCTGTGTGCTGCTGTGTCTCCAGTGACCCCTGTGTGCTCCTGTGACCCCTGTGTGCTCCGGTGCCTCCAGTGACCCCTGTGTCTCGTGACCCCTGTGTGCTGCTGTGTCTCCTGTGTGCTCCAGTGACCCCTGTGTGCTCCTGTGTCTCCAGTGATCCCTGTGTGCTCCTGTGACCCCTGTGTGCTCCGGTGCCTCCAGTGACCCCTGTGTGCTCCTGTGTCTCGTGACCCCTGTGTGCTCCTGTGTCTCCAGTGATCCCTGTGTGCTCCTGTGACCCCTGTGTGCTCCAGTGACCCCTGTGTGCTACTGTGTCTCGTGACCCCTGTGTGCTCCCGCGTCTCCAGTGACCCCTGTGCTCCTGTGTGTTACAGATTTGGCCAACTCCCTCTTCATCCTCTCTTAAAGGTTCCCTATCCTACAGAATCAGGTTTTTGTTTTTTATTTACTCAAGCTGAGCCATGTGACATTCTTAAAATATGTCCTACATGTCAATGGAGAGACTTGCTGGAGGAGGAGCAAATGTCTCTCTCCTCATTCTCAGTGAACTTCCAGCTTGCCCTTATGGGACTGAGTGGACTGATTCAAGGCTGCTGATACAAATAATCTTCATACCACTGACCTATTACAAAGGCCCATTCACATGACATGGAGCCGGTGCTGCCTGCTGGATGTAATAAGCACTGGCCTATCTTTATTTTATCCTGGCAATGGAGAAGGGAAATAAATAATGGCGCTGGTTTGATCCATGCCTGTGGCCGGTGCCAAATTGGAAAAGGTTAATGCAAGCTATAGAGATTTAATTAAATATTAATTCTGTCTGAAGGATTTGCTTGCCGGGGTTAAACATACAGAGGAAAAGTCAATCCTCGGGCATTAAATTTGCGC
>NW_017306851.1:1004894-1009111 GCF_000935625.1 Nanorana parkeri | reverse complement strand
AGTCAGTTCTCCACGCTGAGAGAGGCGGAGTACAACGCCTAATCCAATAAGATGTGTCAGTTTGCTTTAAAGGATGCCGTGTCTTCAGACACACATAGGAGGGGACACGCTGGCTTCCTATATTCCTCATACAAGAGTCATGTGTAGACCAGTCACTGCTGCACTCTCTCCTTGTGCAGGGTGACTGGTCTTGTCTCCGCCCCCTCCTGTAATAAAGATTGGTCCCTGCTGCTCTCTATGTAACAGGTGACTGGTCTTGTCTCCGCCCCCTCCTGTAATAAAGACCGCTCACTGCTGCTCTCTATGTACCAGGTGACTGGTCTTGTCTCAGCCCCCTTCCTGTAACAAAGACCAGTCACTGCTGCTCTCCCTCCTTGTACAGGTTGACTGGTCTTGTCTCCTCCCCCTTCTGTAGTTTTCTGCAGGCAACCTGTAGTGGGTGGGGCCTGTGTCCCTCCCACAGCTATTCTCAGGCTATATACAGTACAGTGGTGATGTCATGATGGTAATATCTGGGTTTGCATAGGCATTTGGTGCACACCAAGTGGATTTATATCCTTTGCGTCCTTTGTATTCAGTGGTTTGTCTGGAGTTTTTGCAGCTTTCCTAATAAAGTAAATAGAAGTCTCACATTTATCAGAACGCTGAGCGCTGATTGGCTGTCCCGGCTTCCTGCCCTTTGCACTTTCGCACTGAACGTACCTGGGCCGGACGCGAGCTGTGTTTATTTGCGATGGCAGGACGCCACGGGGGAGTCGCACTTCAGACGCGGCATTACAAGATAAAAGCCTGCGGTCTTTACTGATTAATAATGCATTCATGAGTCTCAATATAAGCAATTAAGAAATCCCGAGGGGACCACAGACGCCACATTTCAAATGACAGAGAAAACCCCCGGCTGTTTATTCACGGCAATCTGTGTAACGTGGCACAGCGCTGCGACCGCCGGCACGAGGATAGCGTAGATCTGTGATCGCATCGGACAGTTCGGAGACCAGCGGCAGGACGAGAGCGCTGACACCAGAGTGAAATTAACCTGAGACTCAAATCACATAAATGATACCAATGAAGGGAAGAAGGACAGATAAGGAGATACAATCTGATCACATGGGGGGACTGATGAAATGCTTCCTCCTGCCTGCAGCAGACTGATCACTGGGAGGAGGGGAGACTGAGAAAATGCTTCCTCCTGCCTGCAGCAGACTGATCACTGGGGAAGGGAGACTAAAGAAATGCTTCCTCCTGCCTGCAGCAGTCTAATCACTAGGGGAGGGGGAGACTGAGGAAACGCTTCCTCCTGCCTGCAGCAGTCTGATCACTAGGGGAACGGAGACTGATAAAATGCCTCCTCCTGCCTGCAGCAGACTGATCACTGGGGAGAGTGGAGACTGAATAAATGGTTCCTCCTGTCTGCAGCAGACTGATCACTGGGGGAAGGGAGACTGATGAAATGCCTCCTCCTGCCTGCAGCAGACTGATCACTGGGGAGAGTGGAGACTGAAGAAATGGTTCCTCCTGCCTGCAGCAGACTGATCACTTATACTGTTGCTGTTTATAGTGACATGTCAGGAATGTATTCCTGCAGTAAAGTTAGTAACACTATGAAGATCAGTGGCACAGGGGAGGGGTGAGCGTTAGCCATTTTCTTTGCAGGGGACACTTTTTCTTTATTTCTGCTTTACATCCATCAGCCCCGCACTGTCCCCCCGCGATGGCCCCGGTTCTCTGTGGCTGGTTGTAAGAACGGATGAGGCTCGCGGTGTGCGACGCTCCAGACGAGCCGACACACTCTGCTGGAGAGAGAGAGAGAGAAATTAGCTAATTAAGTTGCAGACAATTTGCAGGAGAGACGATTTTGTGATTGCGTGCTGCTGCGGCGGCGGGGAGCGGAGGAGCTCGCGTCTGCTGGTGCTGTGCATGCAGCCGAGCGCTGGAATTACACAGCCAGGGGTGGCCGTCGCAGCCAGCGTCCCCACAATGCACCTCTTTGTGACCCTTTTACAGAAGTCCCCGGGGAGGCCGCCGCAGGCAACTGGTTAACCCTGAAATGGCCGCTGCAGAGCGGCTCAAAGCAATCTGTCTCCGGCCCCCGGGCGGTTTGGGGGGCTCTATTAGGGGCTAATTTAAAGCTATTCTGCCCCTGGCTGGTAATGGCAGCGTCTGCTAATTGGGGTGAAGGATGAGGTGAGCGCCCCGAGGTGCCCGGACACGAGCCCTTTATACTGCGAGGATGAGGATGATGATGATGCAGAATCACCTTTTATAAAGAGACGGCAGCTTTGTAGATTGGGCCGTGTCAGCCATAGATAGCAGCAGGGAGGTGAACATTTTGGGGTTACCTTCCATTGGACAACTGAATGCATTTCATAATTTAGGCCTCATTCACACGAGAAACAGCCGGCATGTACAGCTCTATTCTGCGTGCACGGCTGTATCGGGCAGCTCCCGGGAAGGACGGGTGCTGCGTGTGATTAGTACGGGGCCCCCGTCCTTCTCTATGGGACTACGCCGCCCTACGCTCACCAGCCCTGCACGTTGGGGCGGGTGAGCGTACTCGTACGCTGACAGGATGGATCCTGTCTGCGTCCAAGCTAGGAAACACGCACCCATACCGACCTGCACTTGAAGTGAGCGTAGGGGGCCTCATAGTCCCATAGAGAAGGACAGGGGCCCCGTACTAATCACACGCAGCACCTGTCCTTCCCGGACAGTCTGTAACATTGTAACAATGCGAGAGGCTGCAGTGATCACTCTGCAACATTGTAACAAGGCGAGAGGCTGCAGTGATCAGTCTGTAACATTGTAACAAGGCGAGAGGCTGCAGTGCTCAGACTGCAACATTGTAACAAGGCGAGAGGCTGCAGTGATCAGACTGCAACATTGTAACAAGGCGAAGGCCTGCAGTGATCAGTCTGTAACATTGTAACAAGGCGAGGGCCTGCAGTGATCAGTCTGTAACATTGTAACAAGGCGAGAGGCTGCAGTGATCAGTCTGTAACATTGTAACAAGGCGAGAGGCTGCAGTGATCAGTCTGTTACATTGTAACAAGGCGAGAGGCTGCAGTGATCAGTCTGTAACATTGTAACAAGGCGAGGGCCTGCAGTGATCAGTCTGTAACATTGTAACAAGGCGAGAGGCTGCAGTGATCAGTCTGTTACATTGTAACAAGGCGAGAGGCTGCAGTGATCAGTCTGTTACATTGTAACAAGGCGAGAGGCTGCAGTGATCAGTCTGTAACATTGTAACAAGGCGAGAGGCGGCAGTGATCAGTCTGTTACATTGTAACAAGGTGAGAGGCGGCAGCAGGGGCGGATCTGTGTCAGACGGAATCAAGGTGGGAAACTGCGCAATCTGCCTGGGGTGCCATTAGAAAATAATGCAATCAGCGGTGGTGTGCGATTTGGTGACCAACGCGGCCATCTGTGCGCCTTTGTGCACGGATCGCCGAGGTGTGAACCTGGCCTTTCTTTTTCTGGCAAGCTGCCCGTCGGAGGAATAAAACCGACAATCAGCATTACGCAGAACGGGAATGAAGGAGTGCGAGGAGAAACCTTAAAAGCGGAGCGGCCGATCACTAAAAGCATCTTATAAATTACGGATGATTGTGCGAGTCGGGATATTGAAAAAGCCTCTTAAGAAGCGATGAGAATTTGCGCTCGCAGCGTTCCCGCCGTCGTCTTATTACATTCTCATATTTTCTGTTTAACTTCCTCCGGTGAGATATCGATAAATCTCTCCTGCCGGGTGAATCTCACTCTTCTATATATGTTACTTTGTATATTCCTGCCGGGTGAATCTCACTCTTCTATCCATGTTACTTTGTATATGTTTTATATTCAGTTGTATCCTCTTCTCATTGGATTGTTTATATGGAATGGTACATGGCTGCAACAACGAATCGATTAAATTGATTATAATCAATTATGAGAATAGTTGGCAACGATTCTCATTATCAATTGATTAGTTAGAGAGAGAGAGAGAGAGGAGAGCGCGCGCGAGAGAGAGAAGAGAGAGAGAAGAGAGGGAGAGAGAGAGAGCGTGAGAGAGAGAGAGGAGAGAAGAGAGAGAGAAGAGAGAGAGAGGAGAGCGCGCGCGAGAGAGAGAGAGAGCGTGAGAGAGAGAGAGGAGAGAAGAGAGAGAGAAGAGAGAGAGAGAGAGGAGAGCGCGCGCGAGAGAGAGAGAGCGTGAGAGAGAGAGAGGAGAGAAGAGAGAGAGA
>NW_017306851.1:995779-1004798 GCF_000935625.1 Nanorana parkeri | reverse complement strand
AGAGAGATATAGGAGGGGAGAGAGAGAGAGGAGAGAAGAGAGAGAGAAGAGAGAGAGAGGAGAGCGCGCGCGAGAGAGAGAGAGAGCGTGAGAGAGAGAGAGGAGAGAAGAGAGAGAGAAGAGAGAGAGAGAGAGGAGAGCGCGCGCGAGAGAGAGAGAGCGTGAGAGAGAGAGAGGAGAGAAGAGAGAGAGAGGAGAGCGCGCGAGAGGGAGAGAGAGAGGAGAGAAGAGAGAGAGAGGAGAGCGCGCGCGAGAGAGAGGAGAGAGAGAGATTTTTTTAATACAGCCAATCGGTTAATTGAAAAAATAATCGAGCAACTAATCGATTATGAAAATAATCGTTAGCTGCAGCCCTAGAATGGTATCATCTGTATGACTCTTATGTGTACTACTTACCTTGTACCCTTACTTTGTACAGCGCCACGGAAGGTGATGGTGCTACATGAATAGTGATGAGCGAATCCATCCAGATTTGGGGGGTTTCGGTGATTTCTTAGTAGTGAATTGCATTGAAGTCTATGGGGGGGATGGGCAAATCTTAACAGGCTGTTGCACACAAAAAATATTTAATGGCAAACTGGGCGCTGAGTCTGCCAACCTGTGAAGTGGGTGGGCCTCACATTTAAAGGCAGGGTCTGTGTGGGGCCAATCTGTAAAGTGAGCATGATAGGTGGTCCTTACATATTTAATTGTGCATATACAGGCTTTGTGCCTGTTATTGCACAACGCAATGCAGCGCACACTAGGTGTGCTGGTGCATTGCCATCCATTCTAAATGGCACCTTGGTGTACCTCCTGGCGGCTGTGCGTTGTGGTGATGTGCTGGAGACAGAGATTTTCTGAGAACACGGAGACGTGTCCTTGACGTGTTGGGTTGGCGGGGTCCACTTTGTCCAGAGATTGGTCTGAACATGACATTGCCTGTCCTCCGGGGAGAGAAAAATGCACTTTTCTTCTGACACTCTGATAGAAACCTACAGAGCCCATTAGACAGAGGCTGCAGCATATTAATTGCCTCTCCTTCTAATTAACAAAACGTGTCCTGGCCGTTAACCTGCGCGTGAAGATTCATTAAGGTGAGGAGCCGATCGTGTCACAAGAGATTCGCAGATGGTGACACCGAGCAATCCTCCCCCTTAAAGCCTTAAAGTAGACATAAACCCAACAATTATAATTCTCCTCTTAGCTTTGACACTTCTAAAGGTGCCCATACACTGCACGATTCTCGTACGAGAATCGCGGGAAATCCCGCGATCGTACAGTGTATGGAAGGCGTGCGACCGTTTGTACTGTACGATCGCACGTCTTCCATCGAACAAGCAGGCTTGAAAACCCGCCGGGAATCGTACGATTCTCGGCGAGTGAGTGGCCTGCTTGTTCGACAACTGACGAACGGGCCGTTGTGCGCACGCACACACTGCCCGTTTGCCGTCCTCGCAAGCCCGCCCCTCATTGCAGTCATCGCAAGCTCGCCCCTCAAGGGGGCGGGCTTGCGATGATCGCAAGTACGATCTGCCTGTCCAAGATGGGCAGATCGTACGTTTTTTTAAGTACTTTACAACCATCGCAAGAGTAAGGTCTTGCGATGGTTGTACAGTGTATGGCCACCTTAAAGCAGTGAATCTGATATTCAGCAAACATTCACTGCAGGTGGATCTTCCAGGTGCATGTGTTTTAAGTGACCGTGATTGATTCTGCACCAGAGAATGAATGGTGAAAACTACAAATCTATTCTGTGTGTCTGCATGGCCACTTGAAGTCTCTACCAAGGGTGACAACGCAGGAACACAATCGGAGACAGCTGTCACCCCATTACAGGAAGTGCAACAAGGATCTTTACAAGATATAAAACATTGGAAATCACATTAATATATCAGATTTACAGATCTCCTTACAGGAGGAGGAGCTTTGCATCCTTGCTGTCTACGTGAAGACAAAATCTCAATAGCTAAAGCTAAGCTCAGATTACATGCACAGCTGAATGAGTCATGAGGAGTTACGGAACCCTCCCTTCTCCCTCTTTGCTCTGTACAGACTTTCAGAGAGAGAAAGGCTGAAAGGAAACAGCACCTGCCTATAGAAAGGGGAAAAACAGTCTATTTGGGCTTTAAATCTGACCTCCAGCCTTGCCTTCAGGGCCGGTGCACACCTGTGCGACACCGTACCGCGCGACAATCGTGCACGATTCCGGGCGGATTGCCGATTCCGGTATGGAGTCCTATAGGTGTGCACTGATCACGCTGTAGGTGCCTTTATTTTCCAATGGCACCCCAGTCGCGCCAGGCGGATCGCGCGGTTTCCGCCGCGTGTCGCGTATCGCAGAAAAAAGGTGGAAGTAAATTGTTGGTAAATATCCTATTGGTATGCTGATGGTGAGCTAACCGGCATTTTTCAGCTGTTAATGGACTACAAGAACCAGCAAGTCCCCTCAGCCAGTGAGGGAGTTCTGTTTGAGACATCTGATTGTAAAGTCTCGTTCCAGTTTCTCTGTACGAACGCCGCTCACTCAACGAATCCAAACAGTCAGGAGTGCGCGGCACTTGACACTTTGATCACGAGTCTAATTCGGAGATCTGGAACAATTATCGCTCATTATCACAGCCGGCAATATCACTTCTCCCCTGACTTGTACAGACAGGAAGATCACATGATCAACGCCTGCAAACCTGGAAATCAAATGTATTTTTATTCTGATCATCTGATTTGCTTGTCTGTACAAGTTCCAGTTCCTGGGAGAAGAGATATTCCTCGGTCTGTGTCCCCCATCATAGAGTCTGTGTCCCCCTTGGAGAGTCTGTGTCCCCCTTGGAGAGTCTGTGTCCCCCTTGAAGAGTCTGTGTCCCCCTTGGAGAGTCTGTGTCCCCGTTGGAGAGTCTGTGTCCCCAGACTCCAAGAGCTCATCGCACTCCTGACCGTAAAGTTTGTATCCTTGCAGTTGGTGCAACGGTGACAAAACGGATGGCGCCGTATCAGAATAGAAGAATATAGGACACCGGCACTCCAGAATCATTGATGAATGCGTCCTTTAATGACGCATGTGCATAACGTCACACAGTGACAAGGTAATGAGCTTATCCCCTTCTGTCCAGTCACAGGCTGGGGGCAGGACAAGACCCGTAAATGTTACTAAAATGCAGCAAAGAAACATCAGGTCCCAATCCCTGCCGGACAGGATGGAGCCGAGTGACAGAGCTGTGTAAATCTCCGGGCCGGATGGACAGATATACAAATGCTTTGCATGTATGTATTGTGTGCGTGTATTCAGCTGTTTCCCCCGAGTTCTCCTTTAAGCATTATTATGATTCGTGCAGTGTCCCTGTTGATTATAGCAGGCGTCTGAAAGCGCTTGGAATGCGTACACATGGGGCCGCCCGCCTCTTCCTATAGGAAATGAGGGACGATCGAACAGGGGAATGCGTGGGGTGTCCTTTGCCTCAAAATTTGGTCCTTGAAAGCGTCCGTCTATTCATTCCATATTGTTGGTATCTATGTGCACTATACTACGGGAAATCACGGGGACGCGCCGGCCGGGGATTGACGTGAAGGGATGTTATATAATCCGGGTAACATTTGCTGGCTCTTTGCTACTTTGGCTTTCTCCATGTGATCCTATCATATGAAACACTCAATAAATCCTGTTCCTGCCTAATCCGCGGCCTGCCGGGCTCATCCCGCTGTGATGACATTTTATACCGGTTCAGTCCCTGAGACACGGGGAGGATTCATGTGAATTCTGACCCCCACCCGCCCGAGCCAACGACCTGGAAAAGAGGGACCGTTCACGAGCCCCCCCGCCGCCCACGCCGGTCATAATTCCGTCATCGCAGAAGAGAAGAACTGGCAGAAGTTCAATACGTCACGTGTAAGAAAAAGTCACATTGTTGCAGATTCCTAAAGATGGATATACACATCCCTTCTCCTGACCTGTCCAGACATGGACTCCTCTAGACCTCTGAAGGTGTGCTGTGGTATCTGGCACCGAGCCGTCACTAGCAGATCCTTTCAGTCCTGTAAGTTGTGAGGTGATCGGCCTCCATGGATCGGACTTGTTTCTCCAGAATATCCCACAGATGATCCATTGGACTGAGATCTGGAGAATTTGTAGGCCAAGTCATCACCTCAGACTCGTTGTTGTAAAACCATTCTCCAACCATTCTTGTACCATGTGTGCAGTGTGGCCGGGCTCATTATCCTGCTGAAAGAGGTCACTGCCATCAGGGAGTACCATTTCCATGAAGGAGAGTACTTGGTCAGTAATAATGTTTAGGTGGGTGGTACGTGTCACAGTAACACCCACATGAATGGCAGGATCCGAGGTTTCCCAGCAGAACATTGCCCAAAGCATCACACTGACTCCGCCGGCTTGTCTTCTTCCCATAGTACATCCTGGTGCCATCTCCTCCCCAGGTAAGTGACACACCCGGCCATCCACATGATTCATCAGACCGGGCCACCTTCTTCCATTGCCCCGTGGTCCAGTTCTGATGCTCACGTGCCCATTGTAGGTGCTTTTGGCGGGGGACACGGGTCAGCTTTGGCACCCTGACTGGTCTGCTGCTACACAGCCCCGAACGTAACAACCGGCGATGCTCTGTGTGCTCAGACACCTTTCTATCAGAACCAACATTTACTTTATCAGCAATGTGATCTCCAGTATCTCTTCTATTGGATCGGACTACACGGGCCAGAATTCACCGGGCCAGAATTCACTCCCCCCGTCCATCAATGAGCCTTCCCTCCCCACGTCCATCAATGAGCCTTCCCTCCCCACGTCCATCAATGAGCCTTCCCTTCCCACGTCCATCAATGAGCCTTCCCTCCCCACGTCCATCAATGAGCCTTCCCTCCCCACGTCCATCAATGAGCCTTGGCCCCCCATGACCCTGTCACCAGTTCACCGGTTTTCCTTCCTTGGACCACTTTTGGTCAGTCCTGACCACTGCAGACCGGGAGCATCCCACAAGAGCTGCAGTTTTGGAGTTTCTCTGACCCAGTCGTCTACACATCACAATTTGATCCTTGTCAAAGTCCCTCAAATCCTCACATTTGTCCATTGTTTCTGCTTCCAACACATCAACTTCAGGGACAGAATGTTCACTTGCTGCCTAATATCCCCCCCCACTTCCAGGTGTCATTGTAATATATCCCCCCACTTCCAGGTGTCATTGTAATATACCCCCCCACACTTCCAGATGCCATTGTAATCTATCCCCCCACTTCCAGGTGTCATTGTAATATACCCCCCCACACTTCCAGATGCCATTGTAATCTATCCCCCCACTTCCAGGTGTCATTGTAATATACCCCCCCACACTTCCAGATGCCATTGTAATCTATCCCCCCACTTCCAGGTGTCATTGTAATATACCCCCCCACACTTCCAGATGCCATTGTAATCTATCCCCCCACTTCCAGGTGTCATTGTAATATACCCCCCCACACTTCCAGATGCCATTGTAATCTATCCCCCCACTTCCAGGTGTCATTGTAATATACCCCCCCACACTTCCAGATGCCATTGTAATCTATCCCCCCACTTCCAGGTGTCATTGTAATATACCCCCCCACACTTCCAGATGCCATTGTAATCTATCCCCCCACTTCCAGGTGTCATTGTAATATACCCCCCCACACTTCCAGATGCCATTGTAATCTATCCCCCCACTTCCAGGTGTCATTGTAATATACCCCCCCACACTTCCAGATGCCATTGTAATCTATCCCCCCACTTCCAGGTGTCATTGTAATATACCCCCCCACACTTCCAGATGCCATTGTAATCTATCCCCCCACTTCCAGGTGTCATTGTAATATACCCCCCCACACTTCCAGATGCCATTGTAATCTATCCCCCCACTTCCAGGTGTCATTGTAATATATCCCCCCACTTCCAGGTGCCATTTTGACCAGATAATCAATGTTATTCACCTCTCAGTGGTCACAATGTTATGGCTGATTGGTGTAAATGCGACTATGAGGTTGAAATGTAGCAAAACGCAGGTCGCACAATATCAGAGGTAATAAATAATCGGATTTTGTAATTTTGGGATGTTTTGAGTCTGAAAATGCCCTGGGGTGAATGGGCCCTTAATGCAGTCCCGCACCACCCTGGGGTGAATGGGCCCTTAATGCAGTCCCGCACTGCCCTGGGCTGAATGGGCCCTTAATGCAGTCCCGCATCGCCCTGGTGAGAATGGGCCCTTAATGCAGTCGCGCACTGCCCTGGGGTGAATGGGCCCTTAATGCAGTCCCGCACCGCCCTGGTGAGAATGGACCCTAATGCAGTCCCGCACCGCCCTGGTGAGAATGGGCCCTAGCTGTATCATTCAGTAAAAACAGCAATTTTACTGCAAAGCTGATCAGCATCCTCATCGGGGTGTTTTCCAGGTAAGCGGTTTCCAGGGGCCGATCTCCAGTACCTGTCCCTGGAAATGAGGGATCGCCTGGCAGCCCCGGCTCCTCATTACAGCGCGGGTAATTGTGTACGGCGGGATGAAAATATCCGATGCTCCGATCAGGGGGGAGAGATCACACTCTCCATCAGATCCCCCAGCTGAGAGCCATAAAAGCGTCTCATTTCCCGCTCATTACCCGGCCCTGCGATTAGCGCGTTCTCTTAATGTTTGTTTCCAACATCCATCCGTCCAAATCGTTGCTTTTCGCAGGAACTCGTAAAAGAAACATTACGCAGTCGCTGCCTCTGTAATCCGTCCCCGCTGCTCGCTGCCTATGAACAAGGCCAGGAACATCGGCGATGGTGTGCAGTACGCGGCCCCAGCTATATATAAACATGGCCACTGGGAGCGATTGCCCTGATTGGGCAGAGCCAGATCATTGTTGTATCATGGCCTCAGTTCGAGAGACAGGGCAGCGGGTCCGCCGGCTGCTACTGTAATTTAAAAAAAAATGGCGCTTCTGCACTTAAAGGCGTAGTGATGCAAAAAAATATTGTCCAATTTAAATAGATCCCGCCCAAAATGCGTGATCAGTGGCGTCACGAGGGGGGGTGCGGCCCGCACCCAGGGGCCACCTAGGAAAAGTCATGGACCGAGAGCCCGACAGTGTCAGGAGAGAGGCGGGGATCCGGCGGCATACCTCATCCCGCCGGGTGAACGTCCCCTCCTCTCTCGGCGTCCATCATTAAGGCCCCGTTCACACTAGGCGATTTATCGCACGGTAATTCCCGCGATATCGCGGCAATTTGCCGCGCGATATCGCTCTCCAATGCTTCTCAATGGGGCAAGGGGTCCTGCTGTCGCGGGTCGTGCGTCGCTATAGCCGGACCCTTTTTGGAGCGGATTTAGCCGCCATTCAAGCTTGCTCAATGCAAGCATTTGCGAATCGCGCAGTGTGAATGGGGCCTAAAATGGCCGCCGGCAGGCGTCAATAAGACGTTCTTGCATGTGCAACGACGTCATTACGCACACGCGCGGCAACGTCACACGCATGCGCGACGGTGTCACGGCGGGGTGTCACCCAGCCTCGGGACGCCCCTGTGCGTGATAGCAGCAACACTGAAATATGATAAACTATTTCAGTTAAAAAAAAATTCCATTGTGGAAGCAGTGGTCTCTCTGCAGAGGTCCAACATGTCCCCTGATGAGTAAGAGTTATCATTTAAACTCTATTAGTTAAACATGCTGATTAGAGAACTCTTGCTCTAACTCAATATATTTTGAGCTGCTACAGAGGGGAAACTAAGGAAATGCTTCCTCCTGCCTGCAGCAGACTGATCACTGGATGAGGGGTGACTAAGGAAATGCTTCCTCTTGCCTGGAGCAGACTGATCACTGGATGAGGGGTGGCTAAGGAAATGCTTCCCCCTGCCTGCAGCAGACTGATCATGGGGGCAGGGAGACGGGTGACATCTCAGCCTCGGCAAAGTCACTGATTGGAGCTCAATGATGGATTTAATGATAGGAGGCGGAGCTTTCCTGAAGCATGATCCTGTTGCTGTATGATGTAACATGTCAGGAATTGATACATGGAGACGTGTAAAGTCACTGACAGGTCCACTTATAATGTTGGACTGAAGGTAACGAGGGAGGATCTTACAGGTGAGCGGCGGCCACTATCAGCGCCTGAGGACGGGTTTCCACGCTCCGAAGCATCAGCAGAATCGTGCGCCACCGCCTCTGAGCGCCTCCATATGTGGCCCAATAAATGCAAACGACGCAACAGATCAAAGCCGCGCTCGCGGCAATGAACCTGTCGGAAAAATCTCTCCGACTGATCTCTGATCATCCCGTCCCGTAGAGAGAGGAACGTGCGGCCAACGTTTGCCACACAGCCGCCTTGGCTGACTCGGGGAGAGAAAGCGCGGCGAGAGCCGCCAAGAGCACCTGTCCTTCTCTGACACATTAGCACATCCGTAACAATCCTCATTTCTCCCGGGACCGAGATTTCATTGTGTCCAGCAGTCCCTGAACGTTTCTCTCTCGTTTTGGTTTCCCCGCCGTCATCCAGTACGAGGACATTGCCGATATCTCTCTTGATGGACAGCTGCTGCGGATATGACTCTGGAGCTGGGCGGTGCCGGGCACATGGCTGAGCCCTTCTTGTTTTATTGGAAACAACAGGAACACAAACAGGAAACTACATCATCACATACAATGTAACAGGTGACCGCGGAATATTTAGTAGCCAGGAAATGTCACAGAACACCTGAATCCAATTATTTGGAGGGGTGTCCCAATACTTTTGTAGTTCCAATGGGAAGCATATTGAATTATGCAAACACTGCCACCTAGTGGCCAAACTACTAATCATAGTTCTATGAGAATGGTTGTTGCGCCTATGTCTGTATGAACAGCATGCTAACATCTTTATTTTTCAGATAATCAGAAGTATCGTTCACAATCAGATGGACAGATCGTCTAGAATCAGATTGATTTTGGGATTCAACCTGGAATGGAGTTGGGAATGGCTGATATGTGCAAACAGATCATCCCAACAGATCCCCAATGGATCTACTCAGATAGGTGAACAAGAAAAAGGCTGCGTTGGACCCCCCCCCCCC
>NW_017306851.1:989984-995471 GCF_000935625.1 Nanorana parkeri | reverse complement strand
AAAGGTGCCGTTGACCCCCCCCCCCCCCCCCGTACTAGATCCCATTCTGCGGGACAGCCACTGTTCAATCCCAGTCTCTGACCAATCAGAATGGCGTATTTATTTAATCTGACTTGGCACATGGTGTCCCTACATTACTGTTCTATAGACATACAGTATATTACTTCCTAATTAAAGCTCAGTATATACATCCAGTTTTATAGCACACCCATAATGCCGCAGACCACATCAGCCATAAGCTTTGCTTACTTGCTGACCCAAGCACTGGAGCAAGTCAGAGATTTTCTAAAGGAAAGGAAGCCAGGATCCCAGTGCTGCAAGACAAGTGAGTTCACCACCCTGCTGGCCTCTTTTTCCTCTTTTATTTCTATCACAGTCAGATTTCGTTATAGTAATTATTTCTATTGACTTGTACGATTGCACTGCTGGGACTTGTAGTTCTTCCTCACAAGCTGCCAGGCCAGAGGCTGACTTTTCTCGGCCCCTCAGAATGTAGTGCGCTCCCTCCCCCGTGTCGGGCATGGAAAGGGTTCATTCAGATGTAAAGTTGTTGCCGTGTTCTCTGCATGTACAGCTGGCCATGACATGTCAGCAGTCTGATCCTCATGAATATGACATGAGATCTGTGCCGGTGTCAGGTCCCCCCGCTGTCTGCAGTGCAGCAACAAAGGCCGTCCTCTGTGCACCTGCTCCCTTGTGTCCCCTGCGGGCTCCCAGATTGGCCTTCTTTCAGGCATTTATTATTGATTGAGCGCACCTCTGGAAGTGTAACCGAATATGCAGATAATGTTATTTGGGGCTTTTCTCACGTACGTTGTTCTGCGAGATACTTCTCGGAGAATTCTTCCCTATAACCGGCTAGATCTGACTGAGTCTGGGACTATTGTGACACTCTACAGATATATAGGCATTGTGCTTATTGGGAAAACTCCTGAAGGCCCTAAGCAGAGCTCCTCAGGGACATGTGACACTGGGGATCCTGTCACTGGCGGTATTGAGAGCACTTAACTGCTCCGACAGTGTCACTGCATATGGCCAGGTCATCCAGGGGCCCTTCCATTACAGCTCAACCACGGTCCAAACAAGCTAGGTACCCAGGGCTGTCTTTAACGCAGGGCAAAAGGGGTAGTTGCCCTGGGCCCAGTCACTGTTGTGGGGCCCAAAGCAGCTGCCCCTTTAGCCCGCAAAAGATACACACGTGGCATTGTTCTGTTTACTGTGCGATCGGTTGTTCCTTCCCTGCTGTACACCGCGTAGCTTTACCATGTGATGTCTCACACAGGGTTACGCCTCCCTCTGATGTCTCCTCCTATCTGCTCTGCATTGCATGGTGGGGGTGGGTCAGGATGTGGCGGGTAGGGGCTGCCCAAGAAAATGTTTGCTCAGGGTCCAATCAATGTTAAAGATGGCCCTGTAGGTACCTCTTCATTGCTGCTCAATAACTGGCCAGGTGCCTCTCTCACAAGTCAGACCAGACAGGTGCCTCTCCATTACTGCTTAACAACTATCAAAGCCAGGTACCACTTCACTGCTGCTCTCTCATTGGCCAGACCAACCAGGTGGCTCTCTATTGCTATTCCCTCATGGGTTATACCAGTGAGGTGCCTCTCCAATACTCTTCAACCACTATCCAGACCAGCCAGTTGTCTCTCCATTATTGCTCAACCACCTTCCAGAGCAGACAGGTGTCTACCAATCTTCATTGCTCAACCACCTTCCAGACCAGACAGGTGTCTCTCCGACACTTCTTCTCAATAGCCAGACCAGCCAGTTGTCTCTTCTTCATTGCTCAACCACCTTCCAGACCAGACAGGTGTCTCTCCGACACTTCTTCTCAATAGTCAGACCAGCCAGTTGTCTCTCCATTATTGCTCAACCACCTTCCAGAGCAGACAGGTGTCTATCAATCACTTCTCAATAGCCAGACCAGCCAGTTGTCTCTCCATCATTGCTCAACCACCTTCCAGACCAGGCAGGTGCCTCTTCATTGCCGAACCTTCATTGGCCAGACCAATCAGGTGCCTCTTCTGCTTTATCTCTTCATATCGACTGGTAAAACCTGCTCCTTATAGGCAGACAATCCAGAGATCTCTCCTGTACCGATACCTCATTAGCCAGGCCAGCCAGGTGCCTTCATTGGCCAGACCAGCCAGATGTCTCTTCGTTGCTGAACCTTTATTGGTCAGACCAGCCAGATGCCTCCTCATTGCTGAACCTTCATTGGCCAGACCAGACAGGTGCCTCTTCATTGCTGAACCTTCATTGGCCAGACCAGCCAGGTGTCTCTTCGTTGCTGAACCTTCATTGTCCAGACCAGACAGTTGCCTCCTCATTGCTGAACCTTTATTGGCCAGACCAGACAGTTGCCTCCTCACTGCTAAACCTTCATTGGCCAGACCAGCCAGATGCCTCCTCATTGCTGAACCTTCATTGGCCAGACCAGACAGGTGCCTCCTCACTGCTGAACCTTCATTGGCCAGACCAGCCAGGTGTCTCTTCATTACTGAACCTTCATTGGCCAGACCAGACAGTTGCCTCCTCATTGCTGAACCTTTATTGGCCAGACCAGCCAGGTGTCTCTTCGTTGCTTAACCTTCATTGGCCAGACCAGCCAGGTGCCTCTTCACTGCTGCTTCTCAATAGCCAGACCATTCATGTGTCTACATGTTTCTAGGGGAGTTATCTAGCAAAGAGGACACAGGAAAGGAGCGCCGGGATCAGTGTCCAAGATACAATCAGAGAGGTTTAGTTGAAATAGAAGAAATACATAAAATATTGAGTTGTGATAAATGATTAAAAGAGCTGAAAGTGTTATATGACCAGCTGATTGTGAAGCAATATTCTGCTCTCTCTCTCTATTAGGCCGGAGTTTTCCTTTAATAAAGAGAACCTGTATAGGGCAGCAGCGGCTGAACTTGCAGCGCGCAGAGGAAGAGATATAACAGGATTTAGCGATCAGCCGGCGGAAGGAAATAAATAGATTCATAAACTGAATTTTCTTCTGCCGTCTCATCATTCCGCCTTTTCCCGGCCGTGACATTTTCATGCTCCGTTCCTCCCTCTGCTATTGTTCAGCGGAGCAGATTTACTATAAAAATATTGTTTAAGCAGTTTGCCGGCTCCGCCGGGACTGGCGGCTCATTATTCAGCGGCTGCGTTTTCCTTCGCTGCGCCGCTGTAATGGAAGAGTCCGCGCTGGGAGCCGGGGTGACTCCTCTCTTGAGCCGGGAAGACTCCCTATGACCGAGGGCGCAGAGTCGGGGGGACTCCACTCTGAGCCGGGAAGACTCCCTATGACCGGGGGCGCAGAGTCGGGGGGACTCCATTCTGAGCCGGGAACACTCCCTATGACCGGGGTGCACAGCGCATCATCCCCATTGATTTAAAGGAGTTCTCCACCTTCTGAATACTTTACTCTTTTCAAGTATAACTCAAGTTGCAACTTTTAACTTTGGATGGAGTGGTGAGGGGAAAACCCCCTGCCAGGTTTTTATTGCTGTCTGGGGAAATTTAAAGGAGAACTATGAGGGGGAGGGGCTTTTCACTCACCTCATAGTTCTGGGGGCGGGTACAGCTGGCTCTGCCTCTAGATAGGCAGAGCCAGCTGTCACTCACGCAGCTGGGCGGATCCAGGCAGGGCGGATCGCTGATTTTTTCTGCGGATGTCACCCCATTGAAGGCAATGGGGCCGCGCGGCACTCGCTGCCTGCATTGGGCGGGATCGCGCAGGTCTGCACCGGGCCTGACACGACGGTGTCATCTCTGAGCCACCATCTCAGTGGAGGAAGTAGATGGTGACCTACGTGATTGAGAAGACTTTTAGAATGATTGGAAACGCGTTGCGTGTCTCTGTAGCCGATGTCACAATGTGGCGCCGGCTTTAATCACAATAATGGACTCCGTAATCACAAGCGACGCTCCCAATTTTGCGCATTGTTGGGGATCATTGGGCTGCCTCTGTGCAGCAGTAGTGTGGATAACGAGTGTCTCTGACAGTCGGAGATGCTCATTATCGCACAGGGAGGGGCTCACCCGCACTATAAAGTGAGCCGGCGCGACGCATGGCAGACAAATGATCGAAGTCCCAGCGGCGAGGATCTCGGGAGACGCTCGAGGCCGGACATCTGCTCTGTGGTCAGTCCGCTCGGCCAGATGAGCTCACTTGTGGTTTGGGCATTATAAAATGTTTTATCTCAGCGGGCGACGGGAAGATGAAGTCACTCGGCACAGTCGGCTTCCAGCGCGAGCACCTGCGTATGTGCGTGTCTTGTGGCATGCGCATGGATGTGAATGGACGCGCAGCATGGTGAATAGTGGTAATGGGCTATTAGACCCAATTTTTGGGTCCATATTTGGACTCTGATGCTGCCTGCAAGGCACTGACCCAGCCTACACCGACCCCATCCCTGCCTCCTGCAATCCTGTGTCATCCTGTGTCACCCAGTGACCCCACAGCATCCTGCGTCCCCCAGTGACCCCAGAGCATGCTGTGTTTTCCAGTGACCCCACAGCACCCTGCGTCCCCCAGTGACCCCAGAACATGCTGTGTCACCCAGTGACCCCACAGCATGCTGTGTCACCCAGTGACCCCACAGCATCCTGTGTCACCCAGTGACCCCACAGCATCCTGCGTCCCCCAGTGACCCCACAGCATCCTGCGTCACCCAGTGACCCCAAAGCATCCTGCATCAACCATTCACCCAGTGACCCCACAGCATCCTGCGTCCCCCAGTGACCCCAAAGTATCCTGCATCATCCAGTGACCCCAGAACATCCTGCGTCACCCATTGACCCCACAGCATCCTGTGTCACCCAGTAACCCCTAGAATATCCTGTGTCATCCAATGACTCAGAGGCATCTTGTGTCACCCAGGGACTTCAGGTCTCCCCCATGACACCTTTAAGCCTCAGGTACTCCTGCACCCCCGTGGACTGTGAAGACGTCCCCCCGTCTATGACGCCCGCCACACCTACAGACGGATATTCTGCAATATATGACACTTTATTCCCGGGTTTGGTTTCACACTCCGGCACGATGAGGACTTTCTTTTCCTGGTGATGGATTCCCCCTTCAGAAATATTTGACATATCCGGTGATAGAGTTCCTGTGCTGAGCCCCCTCTCCTCTTCACGCTGCTATAGCCGGGATTCTCATCATACGGTCTCCTAACACCTTCTTATTTTCCGGCCAAGATAATTCATCAAAGTCGGCAAAACTGGGCCAAGAACCGGCTTTGAATTCACCGGGGGAGAATATTCCGCTCTCCGGCATTGTTAATATTCGGCGCTCCGTCTTTCGCTTATCTGGCGGTATAGAAAATGTACAGAAGCAAAAAAATATCACTCATCCCGGCCCGCAAAGCATCATTCATGAGTGTCAGCTCCTCACCCCGGTGACAACGGCGGCACAATCATTCCTTCAATGGAAGCAATTTCTGTATTACATTTTAACATATATATATGGGAACTGCTTTAACTGATAACAGA
>NW_017306851.1:978974-989962 GCF_000935625.1 Nanorana parkeri | reverse complement strand
ACCCAACAACTAAAATCTAATTTCTTCTATATACTTTTGTTGTCTTTTTAAAAGTCTGTTTCCATATTTTAAAATCTGAAGCTTTCATTAAAATAATCCCGGGTGACCCTGCCATGAATATTCTTGTTCAGGTACTTCCTGTTATAGGGTGGCAACCTCTGTCCCTGTCTCCCAGTGGTGTTCCTGCATTGTCACCCAGTCACATGGGCTTCTGATAGAGGCTACGATTGGCTGATTCAAAACAAATTATGCAGACATGTTTCCCGCAACGGTTGTCTTATGTTTGCCGCACTGTTGTCTTAAGGTTGCCGCACTGTTGTCTTATGGTTGCCGCACTGTTGTCTCATGGTTGCCACACTGTTGTCTCATGGTTGCCACACTGTTGCCTTATGGTTGCCAGACTGTTGCCTTATGGTTGCCACACTGTGGCCTTAAGGTTGCCACACTGTTGTCTCATGGTTGCCACACTGTTGCCTTATGGTTGCCGCAATGTTGCCTTAAGGTTGCCGCACGGTTGCCATATGGTTGCCGCACTGTTGTCTCTCTGTAGTAACGCACCTTAAATATGTTGATGTGCTGTCATTCGTTCTGGATGTGCATCACAGTGGGAGGGTCCTATGTGGGGCTCCGTGTTCCGCACACACACTCCTAGCTGATTAGAACAGCCAGTCCATCAAACAATACAGGCGTAATGGGCGGGGAATGGAGCGATCAGAACTGGCTCCACCCCCCCGAGTTTTGGATGTTGTCATGACATGCACCATTGATGTCAGCGCACCACAACACACGTCCGTCAGAAAGCATGATGTGCCATTCATTTATAGAACCCACCCCGAAGATGTTCTGCAGCAGCTGCTCTGATCCGCTTTGTACCCAATCAATGGAACCTCGATGATGTAGGTCAGGCGGTCCCTTGTTCTCACACCTCCAGCTCTGAGTAAAATGTTAATTTTTCTCTACAGCCGAGCGTCATTATTACTCCAGACCAAAGTGAGAACATTGATGTCATCGGGGCCGCCGCCCACATGAGGACATGAACATTCAAAGACATTTCTTCAAGTGACTGACCCGGGTCATCCCAACAACCAACCCCTAGGACAGGAAGTAAAGGGAGTTGCAGGGGCAGTAGGTTAAGGAAGTTGATGGGACAGGAAGTGAAGGGAGTTGCAAGGGCAGTAGGTGAAGGAATTTGCTGGGACAGGAAGAGAAGGGAGTGGCAGGGACAGGAAGTGAAGGCTGACTGGGGCTGGAAGTGAAGGGAGTTGCTGGGACGGAAAGGGAAGTGATTCACTGGGACATGAAGTGAAGGGAGTCACTGGGGCTGGAAGTGAAGGGAACCACTGGGGCTGGAAGTGAAGGGAGCCACTGGGACATGAAGTGAAGGGAGTTGCAGGGACAGAAAGTGAAGGAAGTTACTGGGACATGAAGTGAATGGAGTTGCAGGGATATGAAGTGAAGGGAGTTGCAGGGACAGGAAGTGAAGGGAGTTGCAGGGACAGAAAGTGAAGGAAGTCACTGGGACACGAAGTGAAGGAAGTTGCAGGGACATGAAGTGAAGGAAGTTGCAGGGACATGAAGTAAAAGGAGTTGCAGGGACAGGAAGTAAAGGGAGTTGCAGGGACATGAAGTAAAAGGAGTTGCAGGGACAGGAAGTAAAGGGAGTTGCAGGGACAGGAAGTAAAGGGAGTTGCAGGGACATGAAGTAAAAGGAGTTGCAGGGACAGGAAGTGAAGGGAGTTGCAGGGACAGGAAGTTAAGGGAGTTGCAGGGACATGAAGTAAAAGGAGTTGCAGGGACATGAAGTAAAAGGAGTTGCAGGGACAGGAAGTAAAGGGAGTTGCAGGGACATGAAGTAAAAGGAGTTGCAGGGACAGGAAGTGAAGGGAGTTGCAGGGACAGGAAGTTAAGGGAGTTGCAGGGACAGGAAGTGAAGGGAGTTGCAGGGACAGGAAGTGAAGGGAGTTGCTGGGACAGAAAGGGAAGCCTGCTCCAATACAATCCTCATCAGATGTGAAGGAAAAGTGACTGCATCTATGTGAAGACAACAGAGCAACAGAGGGCGGGACATAAAATATTGAAGTGCCCTGACAGGAAACGTTGCAATGTCATAATTAAAACGGATCACTTATTGCAACATATTATCATTTTCTGTGGCAGCGGAATCAATAAGTATGTGTACATATCAGGCTGGGACGGGATCCAGTCATGCCGAGGCCAGAAGGACAGGCAGACTGCAGGCAGAGGACAGAAGGACGCGCAGACCTGGGCGGGGGACAGGAATGGCAGATGGTCCCTGTAAATTGTCTTTATTACTCCCGCAGAGCGATGTAAACGGGATAAATGTGATTTCTGGTGTCCCCGGCCACAAACACGCTGCGGAGTGCGAGGATGTCATTGCTGTGAACATAGTTCCTGTAATTGGAGTGCATTACAGAGGAATTTTCCATTTGGTAATCATTATCCCGGCTTAGCGGGACAGTTTATATCTCAAGTTGTTTCTGCTAAAGTGTCATTTCAGATAAGACCTTTTGTAGTTCTGGGTGGGGCGGGGAAGGGCGAGACCCTCTGATACACCGCCATTTCTCCCCACTTCCTGTCTAGGTGACAACTGTCAATGGGTGCTCCCTAACTGTCACAGGGACAGGAAGTAAGGAGGAATCTCCTAACGGGGCAAACTGAAGTTAGAGTGCAACTGAAACCCAAACTTTTATTTTAGTCTTAGATGGAGTGGAGGGGGATTAGCCCCCTTGTCAGGTTTTTATGGCTGTCTGTGTCCCCGTTATGGAGATTCACCCTCTCTATGTCCCGGTGAATGTTATCACTGAAAGTGAAAGAAAATACTACATTTTGGGTTTACACCGGAACAGGAATAGATGAAAAATCCTTCAATGGGGGTACTAGTTCTGGTGACCACCAGGGATTTCCCTCACCGTGGAGGGATTTTCTTTCACTTCCTGTTGTTAGACAGGAAGTTTTCACTTCCTGTTGTTAGACAGGAAGTTTTCACTTCCTGTTGTTAGAAAGGAAGTTAAGGGAAATCTCCCAAATGGGACACAGAAGACAACAACTGACAGGGATTATAACCCTCCCTTTCTCTTTCCAAACATTAATATTTTACCTGATCATATACTGGTACAAATGTGGATGAGGAACTTGTGATGTCATGCTTCAATTTCACATCCATTTGGTTACAATCCAAGGAAACTGTGGATATCTTTTGGCACGGAGAAGCTGCCAGCCCACAATCCAGATAACCTGTTTCAATACCACTACAAGGAGAACTATGAGGGGCGTGCTTTTCACTCACCTCATAGTTCTAGCCGACCTGTGACAATGAGACTGTCACAGGTCGGCTCAGTAGATCGGGAGGTGAGCGAACACATACCGGCGTTCGCTCACCTCTCGATCCTGTCACGGCTCTCTGCCGTGACAGGGGAGGGGCTGGATTCCCCCCTCCCTGCTCCGATCCGCCAGTGCTGACTGGCGGAACGGACGGGGGAGGGTACAGCTGGCTCTGCCTCTAGATAGGCAGAGCCAGCTGTCAGTCATGCAGCTGGGCGGATCCCGGCACAATTGTCGGGATCCGCTTCAGCTGCTGCGTCTCAGTATACCGCAAGCTACAGCTTGCGGTATACTGAGCCTAGGGAGGACGCTAGTTTGTGTCCTCCCGTTACTTGCGCACACCGGCCCGTCCGGCATTTATCGTACGAACATGCTACACACCTGTCGAACATTGTACGATGCTCGGCGGGTTTTCGAACATGTTCGTAAGTTAAAAGTCGTGCGACCTTACAGTAGAGGTCACATGTTGATTATCAATCAACATTTGGCTGCACATAAAGTGAGTTCAGTGTAAAGGTCACCACGCACCTTACGATAATTGTGCGATCGCGGGATTTCCCGCGATTATCGCACGATTATCGCAAAGGTGTGTGGGGACCTTTACACTTAACTCACTTTATGTGCAGCCAGATGTTGATTGATAATCTTCAGTGTCTGCAGCTTCTGAATCTGCCCAGCTCTCTCTCTGCTAGACCATTGCTAAAATCAGTGGCGTCACAAGGGGGATGCGGGGGGTGCGGCCCGCACACGGGTGACACCATTAGAGGGGTGACACCAAAATGACTCACAGTCATTTTGGTGTCACCCCCCTCTGAAAAGTCGGGCGCTCGGTCATAGGCCGAATGCCCAACAGTATCAGGAGAGAGGAGGGGACCCGGCGGCATACATTATCCCGCCGGGTGACCTCCTCTCTCTGCCGGCGACCATCTTGGTAGCAGAATACTGCCGCGCGTGCGCGATGACGTCGTCGCGCATGCACGTGGTGACATCATGCGCATGCGCAGTGACATCTCGGCGGGGTGACACTCGGTTACCGCTGACTGGCGGAACGGACGGGGGAGGGGGCGGGTACAGCCTCATAATCCGAGCCGACCTGTGACAATGAAACTGTCCCACGTCGGCTCAACAGAACACATACCGTCGCTCGCTCACTTCTCGATCAGGTCCCTGCAGAGAGCCGTGACTGTCACTCACCGCTCCCCTCAGGAACTCCCCTCGTCCCCGCTCCGATCCTCCAGCGCTGCCTGGAGGAACAGACGGGGGAGGGAGTGGGTACAGCTGGCTCTGCCTCTAGATAGGCAGAGCCAGCTGTCATTCACACAGCTAGGTGGATCTCGACAGCATTGTCGGAATCCGTCCTAGCTGCGGCGGTCTTAGTATACCGCAAGCTGTAGCTCGCTATATACTGAGCTGTAGCTCGCTACATACTGAGTTGTAGCTCGCTATATACTGAGCTGTAGCTCGCTATATACTGAGTTGTAGCTCGCTATATACTGAGCCTTGGGTCACGGGAGGACGCTAGTATATGTCCTCCCGTGACCCTCAAGAGAACTATGGGGAAAAACACTGACCTTATAGTTCTCTTTTAAGTGCACTCATCCTTTCAATAAAACTTTATATTAAAAAAACAAAACTATAACGCAACTATGCGCACGCACAGCTTCCCACCGTAGAAATAATACTTTATGTATAATGTAATAATATGTAAACTGACAGAAAGGTAAATTTGCTTTTTTAAAGAGACTGAAAACAAATATTTTTACAGAGGAACCAAAATAAAGAAAGTTTTGTTTCCTGAATCCTCAGAGGACTGAAAACAAACAACAGCGGCTTTACACACTGACCTGGAGACATCGTTCTCCTCTGACAGTGTCAGATCTCTGGACAGTTCACCGTCTCTGATGGCACTGAGGGTTAGTTAGGTGTGACCGTGATCTTTGTATCTTTATTCTCCCTCCAGTCACCGGGATTTATATTACCAATAACAGGGGCATCCCGAGGCTGGGTGACACCCGGAGCGGTAGCTGAGTGTCACCCCGCCGAGACGTCACTGCGCATGACGTCACCACGCGCGTGCGCGATGGCGTCATCGCGTACGCGCGGCAGTATTCTGATACCTGCCGGCGGCAATCTTGGTGATGGACGCCGGCAGAGAGAGGAGGGGACAGTCACCCGGCGGGATAAGGTATGCCGCCGGGTCCCCTCCTCTCTCCTGATACTGTCGGCCGTTCGGTCCATGACCGAGCGCCCGACTTTTCACAGGGGGGTGACACCAAAATGACTGTGAGTCATTTTGGTGTCACCCCTCCAATGGTGTCACCCGGGTGCGGGCCGCAGCCCCCGCACCCCCCCTTGTGACGCCACTGCCAATAAGAAAATGTTCACTCAGCAAAGTCAATCTGCGATGTAGAAGCGGACCCGTCCTCAGGTGAGGCTGCTGCATTATATTTATTTTCTCCGGTTTTGTTTCCTTATTGGTGGTCCTGCCAGTAACACACTTCCTGTACTAGGGTGACAACGTTCACTCACTGATTTACTGTAAATGTGTGATTTGAAATGATATAAGAGATAAGTGGGAGGGACCTACATTATAAATAGGTTACTATATATTGGATGTTGTCTGGAATTCTGCTTCTAATTTACGTCTCAGCTAATTTGGGGACGTTATTCTTTCATGCCGCTAATCCCAGATAATGTCCGCTGGGTGGGCGTTTAAATTTAGGGTGACAGCAGGCGATACATTCCTGATCTGTGACACCTGTTGTTGTCTCCCCCCCAGGTCTCGCCTTCATCTGTTTGTTTTACTGGCTCTGTTCACTTTAGAATATCTGCCCGAAAGGTTTCTCCCCATGAAGACGTCAGATATGCCCATTAACACCTGTCACCGCAGGTCACACATGACATGTCCCAAATTCCACCCATGTATTTGTAGACGGGGCGTGTAATGTGCGGAAGACATATGTATGGGGGAGGGGGGTGACCATGTCATCCCAACCGTCAAATATTTAAAAATATTATTATACATTTATATAGCTCTTACATATACCGCAGTGCTGTACAGAGAACACTGAGCCAGTCACATCAGTCTCTGTACAGAGGAGCTTACCCTCTAATGTCCCCTCCCCCACAGTCACACACTATTATTATACATTTATATAGCTCTGAGATATACCGCAGCGCTGTACAGAGAACACTGAGCCAGTCACATCAGTCTCTGTACAGAGGAGCTTACCCTCTAATGTCCCCTCCCCCACAGTCACACACTATTATTATACATTTATATAGCTCTGAGATATACCGCAGCGCTGTACAGAGAACACTGAGCCAGTCACATCAGTCTCTGTACAGAGGAGCTTACCCTCTAATGTCCCCTCCCCCACAGTCACACACTATTATTATACATTTATATAGCTCTGAGATATACCGCAGCGCTGTACAGAGAACACTGAGCCAGTCACATCAGTCTCTGTACAGAGGAGCTTACCCTCTAATGTCCCCTCCCCCACAGTCACACACTATTATTATACATTTATATAGCTCTGAGATATACCGCAGCGCTGTACAGAGAACACTGAGCCAGTCACATCAGTCTCTGTACAGAGGAGCTTACCCTCTAATGTCCCCTCCCCCACAGTCACACACTATTATTATACATTTATATAGCTCTGAGATATACCGCAGCGCTGTACAGAGAACACTGAGCCAGTCACATCAGTCTCTGTACAGAGGAGCTTACCCTCTAATGTCCCCTCCCCCACAGTCACACACTATTATTATACATTTATATAGCTCTGAGATATACCGCAGCGCTGTACAGAGAACACTGAGCCAGTCACATCAGTCTCTGTACAGAGGAGCTTACCCTCTAATGTCCCCTCCCCCACAGTCACACACTATTATTATACATTTATATAGCTCTGAGATATACCGCAGCGCTGTACAGAGAACACTGAGCCAGTCACATCAGTCTCTGTACAGAGGAGCTTACCCTCTAATGTCCCCTCCCCCACAGTCACACACTATTATTATACATTTATATAGCTCTGAGATATACCGCAGCGCTGTACAGAGAACACTGAGCCAGTCACATCAGTCTCTGTACAGAGGAGCTTACCCTCTAATGTCCCCTCCCCCACAGTCACACACTATTATTATACATTTATATAGCTCTGAGATATACCGCAGCGCTGTACAGAGAACACTGAGCCAGTCACATCAGTCTCTGTACAGAGGAGCTTACCCTCTAATGTCCCCTCCCCCACAGTCACACACTATTATTATACATTTATATAGCTCTGAGATATACCGCAGCGCTGTACAGAGAACACTGAGCCAGTCACATCAGTCTCTGTACAGAGGAGCTTACCCTCTAATGTCCCCTCCCCCACAGTCACACACTATTATTATACATTTATATAGCTCTGAGATATACCGCAGCGCTGTACAGAGAACACAGCCATTCTGATGGTAAAAGGTCCAAACATGTTTTCTGCCTCATATTCCCTAAGCACCCATAGACTCCCCCCCCCCCTTATCTTGGTGTCCCTGGTAGAATTTTTAAAGGAAGTGTCTCCGGCTGTGTTATGGCTCCATCATCTCATCAGGCCGGGGTGCCAGGAGCTTCCCAAACTCTGCACATGTTTGTGAAATTTGCTTCTCTGTGATATACAATTTGTTTTTTGGGACTCTCACTCCGGAAATTCAAAATTTAAAAAAAGCAGAATTGCAGCTGACCCAACATTTGTGAGATTCGCTCACCTCTCTCTACCTGTCATACTGATCCTCTGACCTGGAACAAATATTGCTACAGAGTGTATAAAGTGTATCTTTTGGGTTTACAAATACTTTCAGGTTTATTGTTGTTTTATGATATCTGGGAGCATGTGATCCTGGGCTGCACAGTGCTCTGTGTATGGTGAGGGGTGACGGGTGAGGGGTTGGCCATTGGAGATACCTAGACTGAGTCGGAGCGATGCTGGGAAAATGGAAGGAACAACCCCCATTGTGGAGGCGTCCATTGTTTCCAGAACAGCTGGGAGTGCTGCTCGGCGGAAAGGATCAATCACTTCCCTCTCAGCCCAGGTCCCTGTGATGTTTGGAGGGATTGGTGAATGAAGAGGACATTTGCATAAGGCAAATTAGCACCAATCCCGCTATTGCTGCCTTCAGGGGCAGATGGGATCCTGAAAAGAGGTGTCTGTGGCCTTTAACCTGTAACCTCTGACCCCGCACAGATTATGGGTTACACATTGCAGCACAGACCCTGGGAATTCCCATGCAGGGAAACTTAAGAGGGTCTCACACCACCTGCAGGTGGGCGGAGACTAATCACCCCTAGGGCTAATTATACTGTATATACCCCCAATTTCCATTCCAGGAGTGAGTGCATGACATTACAGTGAGCGGAAAATAATGTCCTAGGGGGCAGATGGAAGGAGAGAGGGGGGGGGGGGGGCAAGAGTTATAGATAGATAGATAGATAGATAGATAGATAATTGATTGATAGATAATTGATCGATAGATAGATAGATAGATAGATAGATAGATAGATAGATAGATAGATAGAGAGATTGATAGATAGATAGATAGATAGATAGATAGATAGAGATAGAGAGATAAATAGATAGATAGATAGATAGATAGATAGATAGATAGATAGATAGATAGATAGATAGATAATTGATTGATAGATAATTGATCGATAGATAGATAGATAGATTGATAGATAGATAGATAGATAGATAAGAGAGAGAGAGAGAGATAATTGATTGATAGATAAATAGATAGATAGATAGATAGATAGATAGATAGATAGATAGATAGATAGATAGATGGAGAGATTGATAGATAGATAGATAGATAGATAGATAGATAGATAGATAGATATATAGATAGATAGATAGATAGATAGATGAGAGAGAGAGAGAGAGAGAGAGAGAGAGAGAGAGAGAGAGAGAGAGAATACAATTGTCAGGGTGGAGCAGAGGGATGATAATTTGTATATGATCTGTTTTGTCAGATTTGGGAGATGAAGAATTGATACATTGTTGCACTCAGAGATATATCAGCTCTGGGGGGGGCGTTACTTGGATGGGAGTTCTTCCATCCATAGAAGGGGACCTCTCTGGG
Organism: Nanorana parkeri; assembly: GCF_000935625.1. Classification (NCBI taxonomy): domain Eukaryota; kingdom Metazoa; phylum Chordata; class Amphibia; order Anura; family Dicroglossidae; genus Nanorana; species Nanorana parkeri. Next base: position 980,491 of record NW_017306851.1, on the reverse strand, counting down.
CCGGGCTGGGCTGGTATTGGCTGTGACACTGGGAATTGTTTGCACCATGTAGCCCCAGAACAATCAGATATAATAGAAGTTGGGCAATCTGCTGTACACCTGCCTGCTCCCTCCTCCCCGCTGCTGTCCACTTTGTCAGCCTGGCCCCCCCCTCCTCCCAGCCAGCCTCCTCCATCCATTGTTCCTGGTGCAGATGGAGCTCCAGGCAGCAGCCAATCACAGCTCACTGATCAGCTGACCAGCTCTGGACTTACCCCAGGGGCAGGAGGCAGGCAAGCTCAGTCTGGAAGAGGAGGGAGAGGGGTGAGGTTACATGGGGGGAGAAATCAGGAAAGGGATTGTGGGTGCTGTGACACACAGGGACATGTAGCACTGCTGGAGGGACACAACAAAAAGAGGTAAGCCAGTGCAGCTTGTGTGAATGTGTGACTCCTACTGTATACACTGTGCATGCTCCCTGCAATGGCTCCGGCGTGTGCAGTCGCACAGTACAACCTCTGTCCTTGTGTGTGCTATAAAAAGCTTGTGTATGTGTTTCATTATATATAATACATTGTTGAATCTTGTTTAGCTTTTTTTGTGTTGTGTGTGTGTGTGTGATTGTGTGTACAGTATAACATTCACAATACAATGTGTGTCTTTGTGTGTGCAATTCAAAGTGTGTGTTTTGTACACAGAGCATGTTGTGTTGTCTTATATATACCCTGGGAAGTGTGTATGTGTTTCAGGATATATAATACATTATTACATGGTGTGTTGTTTTATTTGTGTTGTGTGTGATTTGTGTAGTATAACATTCAGAAGACAATGTGTGTCTTTGTGTGTGCAATGTAAAGTGTGTGTTTGTACACAGAGCATGTTGTTCTGTCTTGTATATACCTTCTGAAGTGTGTGTGTGTTTTGCTTTAATTGTGTTGTGCTTGTGTGTACAGTAGAACATTCACAGTACAATGTGTGTCTTTGTGTGTGCAATTAAAAGCGTGTGTTTGTATACAGTGGTTGTGTTGCCTTGTATATACCCTGCACAGTGTGTAAGTGAACCCAAGTCCTTGTGTGTACAATGTAAAGTGCATATGTGCGTTTCTTTCTTTATCTCTATATAGGATGTATAGATGTTTTTTATGTTCCTTGCAAAGTGTGTTTGTGTGTACAGTATAACATCCACAATACAATGTGTGTCTTTGTGTGTGCATTGCAAAGTGTGTCTGTACACAGTGCATGTTGTGTTGCCTTGTGTATATACCCTGAGAAGTGTGCATGTGTTTCAGCATATAGAATACATTGTTTCATCGTGTGTTGCTTTATGTGTCTGCTTGTGTGTACATTATAACATTCACAGTACAATGTGTGTCTTTGTGTGTGCAATGTAAAGTGTGTGAGTGAACCCAAGTCCTTGTGTGTACAATGTAAAGTGCATATGTGTGTTTTTTTTTTCTCTTTCTCTATATAGGATGTATAGATGTTTTTTTCTGTTCCTTGCAGTGTGTGTGTGTGTGTGTGTGTGTGTGTGTGTGTTG
>NW_017306851.1:969815-978947 GCF_000935625.1 Nanorana parkeri | reverse complement strand
TGTAGAGTGCAATCTTTGTCCTTGAAAGCACAATACAAAGCATCTGTGTGTCTTCACCATGCATTGGTGCCCCCAGCCTCCTCATCTGTGCTGTGTATATGGATTAATGTTACACTATTGTGGAGGATTTGATGACATCATTTGATTATTTGATGATAGATACATCTCCGAGGCGATGATTGCTGTACATTGTAGGGATTGGGCTGTGTAGGTATATGAGGACTGGCAGGGTGAAGGTGAGGTGTGTCCTGGATGCTGTAGTATATGGCATGACGATGGATTGAAGGGGGGGGGGCGCTTCTGGTGGGTCTATAATGGGGTGTCCGGTGTGTCACTGACCCGAGATTGGAGCTTTCAGATTAAACTTTGTGTATTATGCGGAAACACTGGCAGTGGCGGAGTACAATGATAGTCATGTACAATGGATGAACAAAGAGGAATGTCAATGGACACACGAGGAGCACTTTACTGAGTGTGCATTGAGATCCCAGTAGGACAATGGGGAGCAGATCCTTGTCGTGGATCCTTTGTGTGGGGGCCGGGGGTGCTGTGGATTGTCCTGACTCAGCTGTGCTGGTGTAGTGTCATGCTTTGTATGGAGGCTGCATGGGCCGGTGATCTGTTATTACTCCTTATATCAGGGATCATGTGATCTGCTGTGGTGTCCTTGTGATCCAGTGACTATGATGATTGAACAGAATGTGATTTGTCAAGACTTAGGGTTTCCTTCAATGACATAGCACAGACAATTTACACTGTGAGTACCAAAAGTGCACCAAAGGAGCTCGCAGTCTAATAGCCCTGATAGTCTCAGACCCTGCTCCTAAGGAGCTTGCAATCTAATAGCCCTGATAGTCTCAGACCCTGCTACAAAGGAGCTTGCAATCTAATAGCCCTGATAGTCTCAGACCCTGCTCCAGAGGAGCTTGCAGTCTGATAGCCCTGATAGTCTCAGACCCTGCTCCAAAGGAACTTGCAATCTAATAGCCCTGATAGTCTTAGACCCTGCTCCAAAGGAGCTTGCAGTCTGATAGCCCTGATAGTCTCAGACGCTGCTACAAAGAAGCTTGCAGTCTAATAGCCCTGATAGTCTCACACTTTAGGAAAAAGCAAATTCACTTATTACTGAGGAAACCAGAATACATACACACAGAGGGAAAGGATGTATACATTGCGGTGATTGAACACGACACACCAGAGCTACAAGGCTGAAGTAGCAGCCACTGACCTGACCTAATGTACTTGTGACCTGATGATGTATGGGGATCCCTCAGTGTGTGATCTACAGAGACCTGAAATGGACCCTGTGCCCCGTATTAGTGATATCTGTAGATTGGTGCAATTTACTCTTGTGCTAGTGATCTACTGATTGATGTGTTATTGATCTGGTGATAGATTATTGATCATTATTAGATGGGATTCTGCAGTGATTGATTTCGGCATCCTCCTGATCCCATGCAATATCTTCATGAACTTGTGATCTCCTGCTGATCTGGAATGATGTGCTTGTGATCTATAGGGCGACCTATCAGTGATCTAGTAAATGATCTTCAGCAGAGTTTAGTGATACATCAGTCCCTGCCCCCAAAGAGCTTACAATCTAAGATCCCTATCTCACATACATACACACAGGGCCTGAGGGCAGCAGGGAGTAGAGGGGCAACCGGGGTGTGGAACTGATACCTCCCGATGCACAAGTGGGTAGTGGTTTTCTACATTCAGCCCTGCTTTGGGCAAGCAGAGCTAACCCTAACCCCCCCCCCTCCCCCACCCGTGATCTCAGTGTTAGTGCCTCATTAGTCTGGTTGGAGGCAGTAATCCCCGGTGACCTGGTGGCTCTCTGCGAGTCTCTGGTGTCACCATTTCCCTGGCAGCTGAGGTATCATAGCAGCTTGTGTTACGGATTATACAACTGTGAACCTTCGCGTTCTCACCTGTGGCAAACATGCCTGTCTTTCCTGCAACAGGAGGGGTGATGTCATTGGTTTATCTATGACATCACTGCCCTGTGTCTCATAATAGATGTGTATTCACTTATCTGTGACATCATGGTGCCCGACTCAAAAGAGGTGCGTGTTCACTTATCTGTGACCTCACGGTGCCCACCTCAGAAGAGGCATGCGTTCCCTTACCTGTGAAATTACGGTGCCCATTTCAGAGGAGTCGCATGTTCCCTTACCTGTGACATCACGGTGCCCGTCTCACAAGGTGCATGCATTTACTTACCTGTGACATCACGGTGCCCACCTCAGAAGAGGCATGCGTTCCCTTACCATTGAAATTACGGTGCCCATTTCAGAGGAGTCGCATGTTCCCTTACCTGTGACATCACGGTGCCCGTCTCACAAGGTGCATGCATTTACTTACCTGTGACATCACGGTGCCCGTCTCACAAGGTGCATGCATTCACTTACCTGTGACATCACGGTGCCCGTCTCACATGAGGCATGCATTCACTTACCTGTGACCCCGCAGTCCCGTGTGGCTCCAGAGATGAGTGTTCACCCCGTATACGTCCATATTACATAGCCCGGGCCCTCCCTGAACCTCTCATTATTCCTCCGCAGTGATATTATTAAGTGTTTTGCAGTTTTCATCGACTTTATTAGTTTTCGGCCCCTTTGCGTTGCAGAAGTAATAACGTTTACGACTCCAGCGGAGCCCCTGAGTTGTACTTACAATCTGCACCTAATAATCGGAGCCGCTCCTGGTTATTACTGCGAGTTTAATCTCCTCCATTGCTCCGGCGTTAATCATTTTAATAAATGACTGCGGTATTAATCCTCCGTATTACCCTCCCCGATCATCGTCATCATCCCAACCTGAAATACACACCGAGGAACCACAAGAACCAGCAACTGGGAGACGAGGCAAGGGAGGACATAGCACTATTCACAGCAGGCTCTGCACCAGAGGAGCTGACACTCTAATGTCCCCCCCACAGTCACACTATTATTATACAGGTATATAGCTCTGACATATACCGCAGTGCTGTACAGAGGACACTGAGCCAGTCACATCAGTCTCTGTACAGAGGAGCTTACACTCTAATGTCCCCCCCACAGTCACACTATTATTATACAGGTATATAGCTCTGACATATACCGCAGTGCTGTACAGAGGACACTGAGCCAGTCACATCAGTCTCTGTACAGAGGAGCTTACACTCTAATGTCCCCCCCACAGTCACACTATTATTATACAGGTATATAGCTCTGACATATACCGCAGTGCTGTACAGAGGACACTGAGCCAGTCACATCAGTCTCTGTACAGAGGAGCTTACACTCTAATGTCCCCCCCACAGTCACACTATTATTATACAGGTATATAGCTCTGACATATACCGCAGTGCTGTACAGAGGACACTGAGCCAGTCACATCAGTCTCTGTACAGAGGAGCTTACACTCTAATGTCCCCCCCACAGTCACACACTATTATGCATTTATATAGCTCTGACATATACCGCAGCGCTGTACAGCGCACACTGAGCCAGTCACATCATGTGAACATGCCTGATGGAGAGGTCCTGCATTGCACTATTGACATTGCACTAATCTGTTCAATACAAATCTGGACTTCATGATCCATGGTATGCCAGTGACACATTTCCTCTATGCTTTATACTGATTGACAGCTCAGTTTTTGCTACAACACCCTTTAAACCTAAACTCCGGGATAAGCAATTATCATCTAAATACAAGATCCACATGTATTCTTCTTTCCATATTGGTGAGCTCTGTGTATTTCTTCCAGATCTGTGCAGTAATCCAGTGTGAGACTTCCTGTAATAAAGACCGGTCACTGCTGCTCTCCTTGTGCAGGGTGACTGGTCTTGTCTCCGCCCCCTCCTGTAATAAAGACCGGTCACTGCTGCTCTCCTTGTGCAGGGTGACTGGTCTTGTCTCCGCCCCCTCCTGTAATAAAGACCGGTCACTGCTGCTCTCCTTGTGCAGGGTGACTGGTCTTGTCTCCGCCCCCTCCTGTAACAAAGACCAGTCACTGCTGCTCTCTCTCCTTGTGCACAGTGACTGGTCTTGTCTCCGCCCCTCCTATAGATTCCTGTATTGGGTAGGGCCTACTGGGCCCCTCCCACAGCTCTGGTCTCTGCACGGGGTAAATACAGCACAATGATGATGTCACTGATACATTCGCAAGGTAATATCTGGGACTACAAAGACATACAAAGTGGATTTATATCCTTTGTGGCCATTGCAGAATAGAAGTCGATGAATGTTTGTTTTTTTTTGCACGGAGTCCAGCTTTAATTTCGGGCTCTTCCCAGCACAGAGAAGCTGAATGGATTCTGTGTACTGTGGCGCATTTTGGAAAGCTGATTCGCAGCCTCCAGGAGCCGGTGATGTTATGAGGTCTATGGGACCCAAACCGCGCGACAACCGCCCGAAAATAGCTCCTGCGCCTTTTTCGCGTGACAGGTGATTTCGGTCGCGCGACTAACCGCAAAGGTGTGAACAGCCTCCATTGACTTCAATGCGAATCTGTTGTTTTTGCGCGATATCGCACGTGGGGAGGAGACCTGTAACTGTTACTGAACTGCAGCAGAGAAAAATCAGGTCTACTCACCTGCCAGGCGGGGCTGTGCTGTGTGGCAGAGCTGAGTAAACCTTAGAAATGGATGGACAGATACAACTCAGTTAAAAAAACTCCCTTGTGTGGATTTCAGTTGTGTGTTTAGCTGCTTACCGTGACTTCAGGTTTAGGATTTGCCTTGGCTGCACGGGGCAACACAAACCGCCGTAATTACAGTAAACCCGAGGGGCCCACTAACATCATTGGGATCTCTCGGGGAATGGTGGCAGCTGTGAAGCGTCATAACTTGTAGCAACCAATCAGATTTCACTTTGCTGCATTCAGATTGTTACATTATTTCTGATGGGTCATTGTTGGTTACTGTACTGCCAATGTTCTTCTTCCCTAAGTTCCTTCATTTTGGTTCTTGAATAGAAGTGTAAGGAGAGTGATGTTCTGTCACCCCGAGGAGCCAATCAGAGCTGAGATGTCAGTAGTTGAGTGCAGTCCGGCTAATATAAGGCGGATTGTGATTGGTTCCTGTGGCTGATCCCACACATCACCGTTGCATGTTACAGAAAAAAAGAAAGATAGACGAAAAGAAAAGGAAAAGGAAGAGGAAAGGAAAGACTGGGAAGGAATAAGAAAAGGAAATAACGGGAAGTGCGGGGAAAGGAAGGAAAGGGAATGAAGAGGAAACAAAAGTAACATAAGAGATAGAATAGGAAGGGCATGAAAGGTAAGAGAGGAGGGGATAGACAAGGGAAGGAAGAGGAAAGGGATGGTAAGGAAGAAGGGGGAAAGAAGCAAATGATTGGAAAGAAAAGTAAGAGAAAAGAAAGGAAAGGGAGAGGAAAGACATAGAAGGGAAAAAAAGGGGAAAGAATGGGAAGAGAGAAAGAAGGAAAGGGAATGGAGAGGAAACACAAGTAAGATAAGGGATAGAGACGGAAAGGAAAGGTAAAAGAGAGGAGAAGAAAGAAAATTAAATGAAGAGAAAGGGAAAGACAGGGAAGGAAAAAGAAAAAAAGGAAAGGAAAAAATGGGAAGAGAGGGGGAATGAAGGAAAAAAGGAAGGGAAAGGAAACAAAAGTAAAATAAGAGATAGAGAGGAGGGGAAAGACAAGGAAAGGAAGAGGAAAGGTAAGAGAAAGGAAGGAAAAGGAATGTTAAAAGGAAAAGAAGTAAATTATAGTAAAGAAGAGAAAGGGAAGGAAGAGGAAAGAAAAGAGAAGAAAAGACAGGGAAGGAAACAAGAAGAGAAAAAGATAAGAATAGGAAGAGAGAGTAAAGGAATAAAAAGGGAAAGTAAATAAGGGACTGGAGCGCAAACAAAAGTAAGACAAGAGAGAAGAAAGGAAAGGAAAGGAAGGGGAAAGGAAAGAAAGGGAGGTGGAAGACAGGTAAAGGGAAGGGGAAATAAGCAAATTAAGAGAAAGGAAAGTAAAAGGGAAGGAAAGGCAAGGAAATGAAGGGAGGTAAAGCGATAGAAAAGTTAATGAAAGGAAAAAGAGAAAGGGAGAGAAGAGGAAAGCAAAGAAAAGGAAGTAAAAGCAAAGGAAACTAACTGAGATAAAAGAAGGAACTAGAAGCCTATTTATAGCTTTTCTAGCGTGTTGTACGTGCTGCAGCCTCCATTCACAATGCATCCTATAGCTGTAACGAGCGATGCTTCTTCCATTGTGCTCAGTGCTGTGTATTGTTAGTTTGCACGGTTAGATAAGTGGTGTTGTTCTCCCTCTTTGTGCAGCCTGGAGCTCCCCTCCTCCTCCTGCTGCTGCTGGTGCTCCCTGTCCTTTCAGTGGGCAGTGATTAGTTTTTGTGCTCCCAGTTGAGGTGTGGGATTACCAGGCATGCCCCCTGCCAGGGCTGTGATTTGCATGGCAATGAGGCCATGATGCCAGATGTCTTGCTGGGGGCTCACGTGGAGGAATTTATTACATAGAGAGAGAATCATGTGAGCAAGTAGGCAAAGGGTAGCTGTGGGACCCCTGAACTTTCGTCTTCAAGGGCAGCTCCAGACAAACATCTAAGAGTACAGATAGAGCATACTGTAGGAACTATTTGACATGTCACGCGGTAGAGTCATGCGGGTTCATTTGTGGCCCACCAACCTGTCTAGATTTGATCCCAATTAACAATTAATTTTTTTTTTTACAAATGTTCTGCAAAAGTAAAAATTTCCAAAATTCTGCAGATTCTGTGACACTGCTCCACCCCCTTCCTGGTCTTTGGGCCACACCCCTTTCCCATCATCTAAAGTCATACTTTTGAGGTTTCTCCTGCAGTACTTTTTTTTGGCCAATAGATGTCCTCAGTCTAGTGATCAGCATCATTTTAACCCACTTCCTCTGAGCCCAGGTCGGCCCGGGCCTGTGACTGGACAGTGGAAGGAAAAGCAGCACAGTGCTCAGCTTATCTCTCTGCTCTTATCACCGTGCATCTAGTCAGCACGTGGCGCCGACGGGTTCCCTGTACTGCTTCTTCCTCTCACACTCCAGCTTTGCTGTACAGAGGCTGCAAGTTGCTGCATTCAGGTACTTTGGCCTCGTTCACACCATAAGCGGTGCGTTCCGGCCCGATTCTGGACAGAGCGCACTGCCTTGCGTTGCCGCCGGCTCACTTTTTTTGGTGGCGTGGCGGGACATTGAAGTGAATGGCACCGTAGCCACGCCCGCCGGCCGCAATGCGATCGGCCGCACGGGAATGCAAGGCACATTATGCCTGCGGTCCGGTGCAATCAGAATAGTGCTTGCAGCATTTAGATTTTTGTTATATCCGCCTGGAGTTTAGCTTTAAGGCATGCTAAAATGTCAAACGATAACAATGACTTAGAGACCACTTTAGCATGCCCTCAGTGCACCTGTGTGCAGACTATGGCCATAAAAGTATCTATAGATCCTTAAAGGAGAACTATGGGGTCAGTGTTTTTCCCCATAGTTCTCCTTAGGGTAACGGGAGGACACAAACTAGCGTCCTCCCATCACCCTAAGCTCAGTATATAGGGAGCTACAGCTCGCGGTATACTGAGACGCTGGAGCGGATCCCGACGTAGATGACGGGATCCGCCCAGCTGCGTGACTGACAGCTGGCTCTGCCTATCTAGAGGCAGAGCCAGCTGTACCCGCCCCCACCCCCATCCGATCTGTCAGTCATCGCTGGAGGATCGGACAGGGGAGGGGGGAATCCCTGCAGGGAGCCGTGAGTGACAGTCACAGCTCTCTGCAGGGAGATGATTGAGAAGTGAGCGAGCGCCGGTATGTGTTCCCTCACCTCCTGATCTCCTGAGCCGACCTGTGACAGTCTCATTGTCACAGGTCGGCTCGGATTATGAGGCTGAGTGAAAATCACTCCCCTCATAGTTCTCCTTTTAAACTTTACTAGGCGAGTACCACCGCCAGCAAAAACTTGGCCATAACATGGCTGTGGGTGGCGCGAGTCTGCCATGGCAACATGCCCAAGAAAAAAATGTGTTAGGCGTCAGCGCTTAAAAAAACAATAAAGATTTTTTGGCTGGTACGGACTGACTCCATGTTGTGTGGAGAGGTGTGCTGGGTGCAGTGTGTGTGTGCATCTGCGTAGGTGTGTGTATGTGTGCGTGCATTCATGGGTGTGTGTTTGTGCATATGTGAGTGTGTGTGCATACATGGGTGTGTTTGTGTGCATGTGTTTGTGTGTGTGCGTGTGCACTGGCCGTTCCCTCCGCGCTCTCCATTCCCCTTTGTCAGGACTTCCAGTTCTGCAGAGACAAGCAGAATGTATTCAGCGCGCGGCGTGGCCGGAGCAAGCTCATTGACAGTCGCACATTGAGTCAGGGGCGGCTGCCACGCTCGCACTACACACAATCTGCCGCTTCTTCCTTCACATGGCGTTCGCTTGGCTCATCTACTGCGTACTGGGGGCGAGGGAGGGGGGGGGGGCAGATCTTGTGCCGTGGTGTACAGAGGGAATTGTAAGCACGGCTACATGGGAGAATTCTCCATATTGGAACTTTGAGGGGTTTATATCTCAATTAAAGTGCACGGGAAGCCTAAACTTTGTTTACATTTTGGATGGAGCGGTAACGGGTGCTTATGCATCGCCATTAGGTCAATTCAGCCTCTTTGTTTGTCCTGGTGACCGAGACGAAAAGTAAGGGGAAATCCGAAAGGTGAAGTCTTCCAATGGGGACAATTGTACCAGCAATAACTGTCCAAGAGGGGCGTAGATTGGGGAAATAATGGGTCCAATTACCCCCCACCACACACACACACACACCCCGCCCCCCTCCACCACCACCACCACCACCGCACACACACGCGCAATTTTGCTCCCCTCTACGTGAATTACCTGTGAGAGGTAATTAATACCTGGGATTGATACATTACTCAGCATGCGGCACCTATCATAGAATAGAACCGGTATGTCTACTGACAGGTCTGCTTTAGGTAATTATTTTTAGCATAGATGAGGGTTATATGTAAGTGTTAGGGGAAGGTGAAGGGACGAGTGTTGGGTCTTATTCACACTTTATGTGTTTTCCTAGAAAAATAAATATGCATTTCCTGTGTTTTATGTGTGACTTTTATGGTGTTACATACTGTACAACCTTTTATTACAAT